>NW_015150542.1:179176-191845 GCF_000732505.1 Cyprinodon variegatus | reverse complement strand
AAAACGTAATTTAGGTCTTTTTTACAAGTTAAAATCGAGGGCTACCCGGATGTATATCTGGTTGTGCAAATTGCACAATTAATGTTTTGTCTGATTTGTTAATAAATGTTTCCTTTTTGATATCTTTGAAACATTTGTTATCAATGTATACATTTTTTCCCCCAGGATTAGAACGGAACGTCGGGGATATGCAGGACTGTTTAAATGAATGTGTATCGACGTCGGCTTTAAAAGAAAAAAACTATCTGTTGATCTCTACACAAAACTAATGATGTGCTTCAATTTGTTTACCGCATGTGGGGAAAAAAAAATTTGCTTAGACCCCCGCCCCCAATCCCAGGGTGGAAGCCACCCTTTTTACTCCTATAGTCCTGATCCTGGTAACCTCACCCTTAGCTTGAGCCCCCTCCAGGGCCTCCTGGAGGTCCGGTTCTGATGCAAGCAGAACCAGGTCCTCTGCAAAAGGCAGCAATATCATCTGCAGCTCCTGAACTGGGGGACCTCCACTTGGGGCTGCTCACAGAAATCCATCAAAGGTTACTGGAAACGGGTCTGATGAAACCCCAGGAAAGTACAGAGTTCTTGATCCTTTGTACAGGCTTCTCAGTGGGGGGGGATCGGGGGGGTGAAGTACCCCCAACAGAGGAAACTATGAGAGATTATAAGTTTTCTCCACACAAACACACAAAAAAAGAAATCAAACCATCAGCTCTGGTAATCAGATTTAAACTTTTCTAAGAAACTTGTTTTTTTTTTTTGTTTTTTTTTTCTCTACTTTTGTAAAAATAATCAAAATAAAACAATGAAATATGGTTTGAAACATGAAACAGGATTGTATCTTAGTTTCTCTAAAGAAGGTTTTTTTCTTTTTTTGTTTTTTAACCATCTGCTAAAAAAAGCATTCCGGACGATCGTGTTTTATTTCCTAAAGTTCTTCCTCGGTTATCCACCTGGTCATTAATCAAAATAAGTTTACGTCCCTTAATATTATTGTGTTTTTGGTGTAATCGATTAAAAAAAACTTGCTAAACTGATGAGAGAAGCGCTTTAGAAGAGGATATGGAGTTAAAGCAGCTTTTATCCACAGAAAGGCAGGAGGTGGCCTCGGAAAGCAGCTGTTTAAAATTACATTTCCACCCTTATGATGCGTGATCCAGTTTAAGAGGTATTATGGCTCATCATGTGTTACTGGAAAAAACAAAACGTTGCAATAACAAAGAAGCGGCAGATTATTTTTTTTCCCAACTGCTTATTTTCATGTCTTTCCTGAGATCCATTTATAAAAACAAACTTATTTTTTTTTCTGCTGTTATTTTTTCCCCCCTCTCTCTTTATATAAACTATATTCCATGTTTTTGTGTTTTTTTCAGATTAACAGGTATGCCAAAGGAAAAATATGATCCCCCAGATCCCCGCAGATGTTACACCATCATGTCAGCCGAGGAGGCGGCTAGTGGGAAGAAGTCTCACTGGAACGAGCTCGAGATAACTGGTCAGTCCATCCGACTCCTGCTGGTTCTACTTCCAGTTAACAAATAAATCCTTAAAGACGTTGAGTCCCAAATGTACAGTTAAAGAAAATGACTCTTGAGGATTTTTTACCTGTCAGGTAAAAGACTCTTCTGGTTGAACCCAAACAACAGAAGAAGTCCGGTTGCCTTCTACTCAAGCACTTTGATAATTATGCTCTGGAAAGAAAAGTGCAGACAGAGAGTATGTTAGTCGTTAGGTTGCCAAAAACTAGGATGAAATGTAGCGGTGTTCTGTCAGATCAGCATACCCATAATCAATACCCGATTATGCCTTTACTTTATCCCTTTAGTTTCTATGAAAAATACACTTTGATACACACGCATATACAGATCTGAAAACTTGCTCATGCGTATTAATATGGGTATGCTGGTGTGACAGAACACCGGCGCTACTGTTGCTAGGTAAAGCATAAGGGAGATGCACCAATGACATCTGGGCCAATATCAATGCCCAATATTAATGATAATGATGCCTGAAAATGCTTCTGCATACATAAAAAAGATGGAAATAGAAACCGGTGATCGATAACGGTCCAGTTTTACTTATCAAACCGATCCATCAAAAAATGTACCTACATTAATGAGGCTCTAGTAGGCGTTCCTAGCGAGCACCCACTGTCATGGTTTTCAGCTCTAGTGGTGAATTTAAAAGCAGATTTAAAAGATGTATTTTCTTTTACTTGTTTATGACATTTAATTGTGATTTTATTTATCTGGTTTGGTTTTCATACATTTTATTATTTCATCTTAATTCTTCTATATTATTATTATTTTTATTTTAAATTCTTCGTTGATCTTTTTGATCCAGTTTTTGGCCAATATTTTAGATTTCATTATAAATCAAATCTAAATTTTCTTTTCATTGCTACTAATTTATTTCATATTTAAATATTATTTTTAATGTTAATTTTTTGTTGTTAGTTTCTTCTTTTCTGACTCCTGCTTCCTAATTTCCTGTAATAGTTTATGGCATTTTAATCTGGTTGTTTTTTTGTTTTTTGTTTTTTTTCTTCTCTCATTGTGTAAAATCTAATCATCTAAAAATGGCTCTATAAATCAAATCTGACTGACATAGAATTGGATGAGCACTGGTGGAGTGGAAACCGTTTATGAAAACCTGAGGAGCAGGGTGCACTACTTCCTAAACTATCTGTTTTTTTTAATGCCTAAAAAAGTCCATATAAAATCTTTTTACAACTAAATTTGTGTATAAAAACTTTTAGAAAAGTAATAAGTAACCGCCTGTGAATTTTTATGGGTTTTTGCTGGAGCAGTGAACGATTAGGGACCACATTCTGTTTGCTTGTACTTTTAAAATTCACAAACAAAAATTTAAAAAGTTTAAATATTATAATGCTTATCTAAAATACAGAGCTATGAAAATAAATCATGGCAGAATTCAGTTCTTAAAAAAAAAATCCCTTTGCATTGATTCTCCATCCTGTTATTTCGGACTGCGTTGTTTTATTGTCGTCTGTTTGTGTCTCTCTGGAATCAGGGCGGGTGAGGAGTCTGAGCAGCTCATTATGGACCCTTACGCACCTGACGGCTCTCCACATCAACGACAACAACCTGAGCCGCATCCCGCCGGACATCGCCAAGCTGCCCAACCTGGTCTACCTGAACCTGTCGTCCAATAAGCTCCGCAGTCTGCCCGCCGAACTGGGCAACATGGTCTCTCTCAGGTAGGCTGCCCTGCAACATACACACTTTCAGAGTCCAGGAGACCAAACCTGACTGCTTTGATCCTGGAAAAGAGCTCAAACCTCTTGTCAGAAGTGCTGCTATGTCAACAACCCAGAGCTTAAATAAAAGTGAAAGTTATTATGCTATGTTCACGCCTAAATCAGCAGAAGCAGCTAGTTTACGTGCATAGTCAATGGTTGACGGCCATCTTGGCGCAGCAAAAGGTCCTGTTGCGCGTTATGAGCAGCAAGAGCAGCGCCTCATGAGCTACAGACCATCTGAGGCGCGGGACGCGCTGCGAAAGCAGCTGCTGCTGAAGTTGGAAAAATTGAACTTTTGCAGCTCGAGGCACCACATCAACCAATCAGAGACGTTGATCTCAGACAGAGAGACGAACTCTGTGCTGCTGATGCAGATCGCTGTGGCCACTCCTCTGAAACAGTTTAACGCCTAAATTAACTTAAAATCTCGAAATCAGCCAGCAAAATATGTTCACTTTTATTATCCTGGTGCCTGCAGTTTGGATTACGTACATGAAAAACACCTTCCAGCTGCCTTGAACAATAGGTGAAAGTGGCGGAGAGGCGACCGGGCCGGAGGCTGCTGTTGAACGGGATTCCTAGTGACAGAGCACCCCGGGTGTACAGGGGGTCTGAGCGGCTCCGACAGAGAAATATCTAAAGGCAGGATCGTAATCTGGATGAACTGACTCCACAGATGAAGTTTTCAGGTGGACTTTCTCACTTAAAAACATTAAAACTACTTTTTATCCACTGATCACAGAAAATATAGCCGCCATTGTTACAGGCAAAGAAAGGATAGGGTAACTCCGCCCAATGCGCATCAGACCCACTTTTCGACCAGGCAGCTAAAGCAGCAAAGATGTTTCAGCCGCGCATCAGAACTAAACTTGTACAAACATTAAAAATGAAGCAGCTTGCGGGTTTTTGCTGCTCCTGCTGCTTGCGGTGTGAATGTAGCATTACAGTGGTGGCAGAGAGCAGAATAAACAGACTGATGTTCACAGCCTCACCAGGATGGAACAACAGACTTAATGACATGGGGTCAGGAAAAGGGCAGCTAACCCCCAATTTACAATTACCTCCTAACTGATATTATATCCGCTCAGCTGCAGTGCAAAACCTGGGAGGGCTTCAAGGAGCATCCACAGAAACCAGACTACAACTCCTGTTGAAAGGGTTAAAACTGCTTCCCTTTTTTCTTTTTAGGAGTTAAATTCTAGAATCAGTGAGTATAATAAGTGCAGAGAAGCTAAATTTTGTTACATGTATCTGTTTGTTTAGTGTTAAGTCGTTTTTATGATCTATGATAACATAAGCAGCCCTATAATTCATCTAACATGTGCTGCAAGGTTTAAAGCAATTAAAGCCTCTATAGTAAACTTTATTGAAAAAAATCCGGATGCTGTAATCATTTGGTTTCCTGTTGGAGCGATTTAATATCTGAATAATATTCTTCTGCAGTACCTTCCTAACAGAGCGCTGATTTATTTTGAAGAGCACCTGGAAGATCATTTTGCTTCAGACTGAAGTTTTCTGTTTGATGGAATCAGTAGATGGGTTTATTCATGTAAAAGCTTAAATAATTACTCATTGTATATATTTTTTTTTCTCAAAGAAGATTTTGAGTTTAATAAATTCTCATGATCTCTTCAGGATGGATTGAAAGGAGAGGCTCTTTCTACAAAAATAAAAATAAAAATTTTCCCCTTCTTAAAAATGAACTAACTGAATCAAATGATTGCTGCTGCCAGTTAAGGTCAGGGACCAGGAGGTCCAGGTGACATGAAAGAAAAAACGGATTCGACTGAGTGGAGAAATGATCCTTCCTTGTTGCAGATTTATTGCTCTTTAAATAGGATGGGTGTGAAAACTCGTTCTTGATCTACTAATTAAGGAAAAATGGGGAATTCATCACCCAGTGAAGCGTTCATCTAGAAAGTGTATGAATCATGCTAATGGCAGCAGCTGCTTGCATCGTTTTTCTTTTTCATTCAAATAACCCAAACATTTTTTCCTTTTAGCAGACGGTAGTTTTTTTTTTTTTGAAAATTTAAAGTGATTTTCTTTTAAAGAAAAGCAGAAAAGCCCTGAAAATACAAACCTGGCTGACAGCTAAACAGATTAAAGTTGCTATAAGTTTCATCTGTCTGTTCTTTGACTCGACTGAACATCAGTTTGTTTTGAACCTCAAATCGTTTATTTTGCATTTGTCCAAGGATTTCGATCTGAAACAATGTAAAAGAGCAGAACAAAAAAGCAAGGTTGGGACTCTGTAATCAAGTCGTCCTCCAAAGCAGCAGCGTGTGTTTATCTGGCCAGGCGTCAGACGGGCGTCACGCTTCAGGACAAAGACGATACGGAGCAGGAACAGACTGAAAGGCTCGACTGAAGACAAATGTTTATAGTGGATGTTTTCATCCCAGTAAAGCTGCATTGATTAGAAACTATCTCTGTGTGAGAGGAATACAAGCGCAGCGGAAATACTGATGCTTCTTCTCACTTTTGTTACAGGGAATTGCTTTTAAACAACAATCTTTTACGGGTTCTGCCTTATGAACTTGGTCGTCTTTTCCAGCTTCAAACTCTGGGACTAAAAGGTGAGGTTTCTTATTTCTCTCATGGCTATTTCAGATTAAACATTTTAACCATTATTATCTATCAATTCATGCCTTGATTTAAGATGATAATTCTTTTAAGCTTCATGTCAGAGGTGGGATTTAGTTTGTATTCATTTCCAAGCTATTTTACGGCAGGAAATCCGTTATCCCAAGACATCCTGAATCTCTACCAGGAGCCGGACGGAACCAGAAAGCTTTTGAACTATATGCTCGACAATCTGGCAGGTAGGCAGCTCAGCAGCACGCACCGTCCACCTGGATCCCTTAATATTTAAACAGCACAAGCACTTTTATCTAGAACCCACCTTATGCAGGTGTTTTATACCCTACAATGTCGTCGTGTCTGCCACAGATAAGCAAGCTAATTTCCCCCCCCCTTCCTGTTTGCAGTTCACCCGGAGCAGCTCCCACAAAGACCGTGGATCACTCTGAAGGAGCGAGACCAAATGGTCCCTGCAGGTCAGTGTAGGAGCCAACAGGGAACCCCTTGAACCTGTTAAACTCTTAAAGTCTTCATTCAAGTCATTAATTACTCTGCTGTCAATTGATCTACTTGGATAGAAATTATAAGACTGAAAACCAGCAACTAACGATTAATAATGCCTGAATTTATAACCAATTATTAAAAATGTAGGTATGATGCTAATTAAAACCAATTGGAACGTCAGATATGAGCATTTTTCATTGGGTAGTTTCAAATACAGGTTAATGCCTAAAAACCCTTACTATACCCTGTTTAATGATTTAAAAATAGTACTGTTATTTTATTATCGTTTATATTGTTAATTATTGTTCATGATTTAAGTATATTTTGCCTCAGTGTTGCATAATAATATATACACAGAATTTAGGTTATCCGTTATACTCTAATTAAACATAATATGAATTAATGGTAGTACTACTCCTACTGCCTTATTCCTTAATTGCCTAAAATCACTAAAAAAGCTTCAAACCCAAAATCTAGAATTTCAGTAATACCTAATTTGTTTTGAAAGAGTCGAAAATCTACTTGTCTATCAAAGGCAACCTTTCATAAAACGACTGTAGTTCACATTATGACCACTAGGTGGCACAAAAGCTCTATTAAGTATATAATAAAAAATATTTCTATTTATCTAATGTGTTTTAAATGGCTTTAAAACTAAATTTGATGCACAAAANTGGCACAAAAGCTCTATTAAGTATATAATAAAAAATATTTCTATTTATCTAATGTGTTTTAAATGGCTTTAAAACTAAATTTGATGCACAAAAACACAACTTTAGAAGTTATGGGTATACAACATGTCGACAAACCAAGAACTTATTTTATTCTAATGATGACATATTTATAATATTTGTACAGCTTTAGCTTACATGCTGCTCTTAATGGGTTATTTCAGAGTGTGTATTGAGATTTTTTCCAGTTGACGAGTAAAAAAAACACAATAAAACAGCATTAATCAGCTGCTAACTTCTGCTTGTTATGTCTTTTGCCTCCCCTGCAGCTGTGTTCACAGTCATGTGCTACAACGTTCTATGCGACAAGTACGCCACGCGGCAGCTGTACGGCTACTGTCCGTCCTGGGCCCTGAACTGGGAGTACCGAAAGAAAGGCATCATGGAGGAAATCACCAGCTGTGACGCAGACATCATCAGCCTGCAGGTGAAGCGAACGTTAATGTGTTTTGTTTGGTCAGTGGTGTTAGATCTGAGATAAGCTGCACATATTAAGACTGGAAGAAGATTTAATTCTATTTTAGCCATTTTAATGGCTTTAAAAGTTTGAAACGGTTTATTTGCTCTATAGCTGTCCGTTGGTCACAGTGTACTCCTTCAGTCTACAGCTTGGCCTTTTAGCTCAGCTCCCCATTAAACCTGTTTGTTAAATCATTGATTGTAATTTTGGAGGCTTCAGGTTGGCAGGGATGTAACTAATGTTCCCTCTCAGGGAGCTGTGGATCAGTGGGCAATAAACCTGGAAAGAAACACCAACACTGTGGTTCCTAAGGCTCAACATGAGTCCAACTGGTTTAGTGAAAACTCTTCCTCTGTGTTTCAGGAGGTGGAGACCGAGCAGTACTACACACTGTTTCTGGAAACACTAAAGGATCGCGGCTACGACGGATACTTCTGCCCGAAATCCCGCGCCAAACTGGTTTCTGAACAGGAGCGAAAACACGTAGACGGCTGCGCTGTCTTCTTCAAGACCGAAAAGTGAGCTCAGGAACTTCAACTGTTTACCGCTTCACAGAAGGCGCCTGAAGGTTAACCAGACGCTACGCCATGTCTGCAGGTTTACTTTGGTCCAGAAACACACCGTGGAGTTCAACCAGGTGGCCATGGCTAACTCTGAGGGGTCAGAGGTCATGCTGAACAGAGTGATGACCAAGGACAATATCGGCGTGGCTGTTCTGCTGGAGGTCAACAAGGAAATGTTCTCCACCGGTAAGGAAGGACAATCTCTCCAAAATGAGTGAAATCTGTCTTTAGTGCGTTTGGGAAATATTAAACAGCTTCCAGGGAAGAATAGACCCCAGTAACGGACCGATACTGGAGTGCAGTGAGCATAAGTGCCTGTTTTAACAGGTGCTTTTGGTGCGTTCTCCTCCTCAGACATCTTTACTTTGTTCAGATCTTTCCAGACATGTTGTGGTAGAAAAAAAGAACAAACTTGACACAGAAATCCATGTGCAGAAGCCTGCAGTCCTCTGTATTTCCACAAGGTGTCACTAGGTAACTTAAATGACTGATGATTAATCGGATGCTACAGGATTAGAGACCATCATCCGTGAGCCCATTAGATGCATTTGACTTGGATTTTATGGTATTAAGGGCTTCAAAGGACAGATTTGCTCCAGATTTTAGGACAAATTTTAATAGTTTCAGTCGTTGCTCGCAACCCCAACTCAAATTTTGCGAATCAATCGCAGAGTTCAAAAGTTTCCAGCTTGCGATGTATGTCTTCACACTGCGACCCGATGCTCTGATGCGATCTGACAGCTCACTCTGTGCATCCTCAAAGAAAGCTCAGGGTCTTGAACAAACCCAACATGCCACGCAATTAACACAGGTAGAAGAAGAAGAATTGTTTTGTGCATGCATAATGTTAAAAATGTCTGAGAAAAGAGCTCAGTCTGGTCGTATCACCGCTTCAAAAGCCATTCACTGACAGGCCAGGACCAAAACGCAACTCATGGGATCGGGAGCTCAACCGTCTCTCGTGACCCTCTTTTATGAAGCACGACACACCATTTGGCCAAGATTCGGCCATATCCCCAAACTTGTTGCATGGCTGGAACATCATCTGAAAAATTATCACGAGTCGGTTATTTTCCCTCTGTCTGTAAAGGCAGAAAGTTTATAATGTGGTTTCACTCCAAAAAAACGGAACGAGAAGCAGTTCTTGATGTCCAATGATCTGATTTATTCCTGTTATTATTTTGTTCTTTCATCCTCTTTCTGTTTTCTCTTCTCTGAGGCATGAAGCCCCCCCAGGAGAGGCAGCTCCTCCTAGTGGCCAACGCCCACATGCACTGGGACCCGGAGTACTCGGACGTCAAGTTGATCCAAACCATGATGTTTCTGTCAGAGCTGAAGAGCATCGCCGAGAGAGCCTCGGGCTCCGTGACGACGGGCTCGCCGACCTCTGACCCATCATCCATCCCCATCGTCCTGTGCGCCGACCTCAACTCGCTGCCCGACTCCGGTAGGACCGCCTCGAGCAGACGGACCACATTTCCACCCAATCGATAAGAGGCTGCGGGTCTCTGAGGTATTTCTGTTACTCGGAGCGTCTCGGTTAACGTTGCGTGGTCGTGCAGGTGTGGTGGAGTACCTGAGCAACGGCGGCGTGGCCGAAAACCACAAGGACTTCAAGGAGCTGCGCTACAGCGAGTGTCTGACCAACTTCAACTGCAACGGCAAGAACGGCAACTCGGATGGGAGCATCACACACAGCTTCCAGCTGAAGAGCGCCTACGACAGCAACCTGATGCCTTACACCAACTACACCTACGACTTCAAGGTAGAGCGCCTCACTCACAGCTGCCGGGCGGTCTGTAGGACTCCGGTATCAATATGTTAAAGAACGCTGGAAACTAAGTTTTCCATCAACACCAATTTTTACAGAGAAAACTCTCAGCTTGTAGAGAAAAGATTGTTGGATCATTGAAAAACACTTAATGATAGAAAATATTCAGAGTTTAAGGAGAAATTAGATCTTTATTCTATCCTGAAATTTGAACTGTCCTAACTTTAAACGATTGAAAAAATAAAAAATAGTCCCCCGCCATTAAGCACCCATTAAATGAGCTTAATAGTCATAAGTGGAAACCCAAGGATCCATATCTGCTGCAGGCCTGCGTCATACGTGTGGAACATTTCTTACAGACTGCTGTGGAAAGCAGCGGTGTGGATGGAAGACCTTTAACAGAGCACTGTTTTTTTTTTTTTTTTTCACTTGCTGTTGGTTTTGTGCCTCTTTTTGAAACGTGTTGGTGGCAAAGCTCTCGAGTCGAGTCTAGCCTCACAGTTTTGAGTGGAGCTGACATTTCGGGGCCCGCTTTGGAATGAGTCACTTTCACATAAATCTGTGGTTTTTTTGCTTCGTATTGTTTTCATGACCACCAGTTCATCAGCTTCCGTCGGGTACTCCTTTTTAGAGCAGTTCTGTTCCTCTTTGCTGAGAAGGAAACAAACTTTTTCCTTCTTTTGTTTTTCTTTTCAACCGAGATGATTTTTCTCTTACTTTTTAGGTTAGTCCATCCTCTTTACAGGTTTTTTTATCAATCGCTCTCATACCAAAGTTCCGTGGAATTCAAAAATTTTGGAATTTGATCTTCACAGTAAAATCCTCGGTATGATTTCCACATCCACTCTTGCGCAGGTCAGACTTAACGAGGACTGGGTCAGAATTCAGCTCAAAGATTTAAACTGAATCCACCAACATTCAAAGAGCAGTGCAGCAATCCCACAGGCTGATACTTCTTCAGTAATGTTTTTAACCAGTTTCTGCTTCAGAGCTTCCCTCTGAACTGTGTTCTTATGGTACGTTCACACTGAACGTGACATGTGTGAAAAAGTTCTCCACCTCCTGCTTTTGCTCACCTTACATTTCACCAGAAAATTGTTCTGTTGCTTCCCGGTTTCACCTCGACTTGATGGACAGGGATTTTATGGAGGAGTTGGGAAGCTGAGCAAAGCCGCCGGCTTCCATGGTCCCAGCAGGTCCTACTGAGATACTTCCGCTTGTGCGAATCCAGACGCAGCTGGATGACTGCTGCTTTCTGCAGTGCTTAAATTAAAGGGAGACGGCATTCTGGAGCTCATAGAAGAGAGTCAGGGAAATGAGAGCAAGAACCTTAGCAGAGAGAGCACCAGAACCGGGATGATGTGGCTGGTCATGCCGACAGCAGGGGGTCAGAGAAGCCCACCGGGCAGACAGAGCGGAGGACAGGCGGCAACTGGCCGGTGTCTGTGCTGGAGGTAAGGGAGGACGATGAAACAGTCCTTCCTTTGTCAACATTCCGATTTAAAAAAGCTTGTCTCCTCTGCCTCCTTCACTTTAGGTCACAGCCACATCTACTCCCTGATTGGTTTTTGTGACACAGATTTAATTCAATTGAATTCCTAGCACTTTAGGAGTCCCAAATGGAAATCAAATTAATATAAATCCTCTAATCATCCACCTTATTTTGGGATATTCTGGTCTATTTTGCATACCCACATGTTAACGCAAATAACTTAGGAAGTATAAGATAACACCTTCTAGTTTCTGAATATAGAAACTAAATTTTTGTGAGGAAAACACAGTCCATGCTGCAGCTGTTCGAACATGACTCAAAGTTGTTTTTTAATCCTAGAAAATAGTTTTTTTTAACAGCAGTAATAAAGACATGCTTGCTTGTCGCAGCTGCTTTGTCATGTTTACATTTTGACATGCTGCTATATCTGTGTTAAATGTGTTTTGGTGTTCGCTATGTCCATAAAATTAACTTGTTGGTTGAATTGTGGTGAATCTAAGCTTTCCAACGATGTCTAACATGTCTATATTGGTAAACATTTTGCCGGTGTAATTTTCATGCATTCTGAGTTACTGGATGTAAATGCTTTAAAACGACCCGGCGAGTTTTGAGAGGATAAACAATAAATAATAATGATAATACCTAATAATGATAATAGATGTAAAGAATATAAAAAACTTTGCGTCACTTTGCGTTCTTCACAGTGCTGTTTATGCTCATGCTCTGCTGATTTCACCAAAAACTCTCCATTTGCCTCACTCCTCCTTGCAGCGCTCCAGAGCCGCCATCTAGACAGGGTTAACGGTGAAATCGTTCACTACAACTGTGAAATTCACCTTCAGTGTGAATGCACCATTAGAGTTTGGACTCTAGGTTGGAATAAGCTCCGGGTTTTTAAAGGCTGGAGCCAATCAGGTTCCAGCCTGGTTGGAGGGGTGGGGACAAAGATGACTCTGTTCAGTAGAAGTGATGATTTAACCAATCAGCAGCCAGCTCCCAATCTAGACACGGTCACCGCTGCCCCACCCATCCTCTGGTTCCAGCCGGGTCAATCACCATGGTAACCATCTCAGACCTGTTGGTTGGAACCTTCAGCTGACAAATCTGCCTCTTCTGTGTCTGCAGGGTGTCATCGACTACATCTTCTTCTCCAAGATACACATGAGCGTCCTGGGTGTCCTTGGACCGCTGGACAGCCAGTGGCTCATCGACAACAACATCACCGGCTGCCCCCACCCCCACATCCCCTCGGACCACTTCTCCCTGCTGGCCCAGCTGGAACTGCACCCTCCCCTATCCCACCCGC
>NW_015150542.1:161339-179137 GCF_000732505.1 Cyprinodon variegatus | reverse complement strand
ACTTCTACCAACACCTCTAACCTCACCTACTCAGCTTTTAAACACTGCCCCCCCTCCCTCCCTTGGACCCTGTACAGTTCACCCACACTCAGACTCACCAAGAAGGAGTGAAGTATTTGCCCCTTTTTTCGCCCCTTTTCCTACTTTTTGCACAGTTTGTTTCCTTGGTTTATTTTCTCCCTTTAATCAAAGCTCGATACCAAAAATGTAGGTTTGGGAGGAAACTGTTAAAGTTTCCTCCAAAGTCAGTCCTTTGCCTTAGATTCGATTGTCACGGCGACGCAAAATGACCATCTTTTTAAAAGCTAGATTTCCCAGTTAAAACGTATCGGCACACAACATTGCTTTTCTTCCACTTTGTTTTTTTCCTTTTTCAAACTTTGATCAAATAAATCTTTTTAAGTCATAGTTTAAAAGCCATTACACAACTTTTTTTTCATGCTATAATCTTTTGAAGAAGCAGATTGGTTTCTGCTTCAGTCATACGATAAATAGCAGAATTTCTGAACGTTACATGAGGAGTTTAAAAAATTTATTGGTATTTTGTTGATTGATGAGCCAAGACATGCCGAAAGATGTAATTTGATGAAATGTGAGTAAAGTTTAGGAGTTTTTAAGATGGAAAAAGTTCATACTTTGTTTTTAAGAGTAGAATCCAACGTATGGGAGGCAGGATTATAAACCTTGGCACATTTCCTAAACCTAATCTGTCATTTTGAGGGTTTCCAGCTGCTTAAACTTGGGTTTATCTACCTGTTTCTCTCTTGTTTGCATTCTAATCTCTGGTCTGACAGCCAGTAAATCACTCCCTGAATGATGCCTCTCAGTGCTGCATTAATGTAAGCAAGCTTTTTCTCCCCCCCAACTAGAAAGATTTATTTCTCATAATCTGGGATTATCCCTTCCTTTTATCAGTGGTACATACTTCACTACCTGAGGAAAACATCTGGGTTCTCCTCAGAGAAACAACACTTCTTACCAAACTAGTGGAATATATATTTTATATCTCCTGTTTTGTTTTTTGCTTTTCAAGTTATTTCTGATTGGCCAAAGAATCTCTAAACGAGTGACATACAATCTGTCTGACAGGTGACTCCTGAACAGAATGTATTCACCCAGACTAAAACTAAAAGCCCTTTACGTCGGTCAGATCTCAGGGCTTTCGCAGTACCTCTCACACTAACGACTAACGAGTCACTTTGTTTGAATAAAACTACAAAACAAAAAATGATTGTTTTTTTTTCCCTGGACATTTCTATATAAGCACAGGTAATGTTTGTTCTTGCACGGGTTCATATTGTTGTACAATTCCTACGTCTTTGTGCATTTTTAATAAAAGAAAACTGCCGGTGCAATTTTCTTTCTTTGCCAAAAAAAAAAACGCTTGTTATCAGATGGTGCACAAAATTGTAAGTTATTTAAAGAAAAAATTGCCTTTAAACAGGCCAACTGATTAGTTTGAAAGTTAGAGCTTAACATTTCTGTCAATTGACGACACAGCTCAGGCGTACGACCTGAAAAACTAGAGACCAGCCTTTATTATCAGTGCAGATCACATTTAATAACACCCTTATTAAAAATGTTTAAAAAGCATTTTTATATTAATTCATCTCTTATTACATAAACCTCATATATCCAAAGTTTAACCAAAGTGAAAGAATAAAAGATGCCAAATTGTTGATACCTCTAATGACTAAATCATGACCTTCTGTTTCTGGAGGTATAAATACGGTGTGACGCAAAAGCCAATTTAATTTAGCCAGGAAGCTTAATGAGGATTAAAGCCTCTAGAGAGCCGTGGGCATCTTGGTGTCACCAAGTCTCCAAACATCTGATCCAGATGTTCACTGAAGACAACAAAAAAGAGGGCCTGCAAGGGCCCACGTTCTGCATGTTTTAGGTGCTTTCCTAATACGTGCTTTATTAGTTGGCCCTGCAGACTTAAGACATCCAGACTAGAGAAATTGGTCATTTTAATCTGATGTGTTAGAGAAGGAATGAATCTAACGTGCAGAAAATGGATACGGACCCCATGGTCTGCCTGGATGCTGTTTAGCAGAGATTCTAGTTGAATTAAAACACTTTTTTTTCTGTCTAACCATCACAAACGTAAACATGAAGGATTATCTCAATTGAAACGATGCGCAGATTCTTGATAGGAGGCAGGTTATGCTTAACAAACACTACAGGTTTCAGAATATAGGGAGGAATGCCTTCATTGTAAAAGGTGAAGGTTGATCCAGAACACGTGGCAGAAGAAATGACCTGATCTCAGACCTAAAACCCTCTGAGGAGATGAAAATATCAGCGAGGACTAAAACCCGTCCCCCTGGTTAAAACGGGATGTATAAAGTATTAATAGGGGATAATAAGGTAAATTGAGTTTTTTTTTTTTTTCTTATCTACACTAAGAGCAGAAAAAGGTTCTTTCCACTGCAGATGGGTCTAAACTGTTGGATCATGTGATACAATTAGATGCACTGATTGTTAAAATTTAATTCTCAGCCTGTGACCCGGCGACCAGTTTAAGTTTGGACCGTTCTGTTCAGCTTTCATATCTGACCCGACCCAGCCTCCCCTGGTTCCGGTGGAGGTCACCTGTGAGCATGTCGAGGCCTTTACTTCACTCCTGAATGACCTGGCAGTGATTTTTTTCTACAGCAGCTTTATGTAAACAAACTCTTTGGTGATAATGGGGGGTGTCTTCCACATTCTGGCATTAAGGGAGCCCTTTTCTCCTTCCTACTCAAAGACGTACGCAACATTGGACATTTTGCTTTGTCCACGTGTTCCTGTAGAGGCCAAATGTCGCTGGACACTTTCTGTCTCTAACATGCAGACTTTCAGATTGGAACTTTGTACAATTCAGTGTTACTGAGTTTTTTTTTTTCTGACAAAAAAAAGAATCAACACATAAATGTTTTTAGGTTTAACCACAGTTTGTCGGCATGGTTTTTATTTCCACACACTCCTGCTTTGAGATCTTTCAACGTTGTGAAAAACTTTATTATGACCTTTTGAAACTGGTCTTCATCAACAGCTTTTCAGGCTCACTTTTTAATTTTTGGAAACATGTTAATATCGGTCCAGAAAACGGCCCTTTTATAAAGACCTTTTTATTGTTTTAACCTGTGACCAAGGAAGGTCCACTTTATTTTTAGAGCACAATTTATTTTTGAATAAGGATTTTAATATACATCTAAAATTTAATTGGATGCAGTTTCAGATTATTTGAACTAGTTAAATTGAAGCCTTATAGGAGATTATTATGATTACAAATTGTTTGAAAATGATGAGAAACGGCTTTCATTTTGGCTCACTTGGATAAATTCATATCATTTTTATATGTATAGAATAGAATAGAATAGAAAATCCCTTTATTGTCCCACAACGGGGAAATAGTGGTGTCACAGCAGCATTACACCAAAGTTGGTCACACAAATGTGGACCTTAGAAGTGTGTAAAGTATGAGTAAAAATAACATTCACATAAAATGTAAATTTAAAAAATATAAGAAATAGACAAATAATATACTGTCCTGTAAAGTGTTTTTACAAATATAAATACGGTGCAGTAATCTGAAGAATAAATAATCAATATACAGCTCTGGACATTTTTACAGTAGTGGGAAAATAGCAGCAGCACCAGCGATGATGCAAAATGACAGCAGCATGTTATTTAAGTGACCAAGACAGGGAATGCAAAGGCAATATGAAAATTGTGATCTTACAAATTGTTTTATTCTTGTGACATTCAATTTGTTTCCCCATTTCTATTTCTATATAATTAATGGAAAAACTTAAATATCCAACAAATATAACTGGAGTAAATGAAAAATGTAGGCTAATGATTTGTAGCACAAGTCAAGACTTTAACTAGGTGCTTTAAAACAGTTTAGAGTCACATCCACTGGTGTGGTATTCTGATAACGAGCAGAATCGGCCTCTGACCATCAATCTGATGATGGTTTTCTGAGCTGCTCTGTTAGTTTCACACTTGATGCAATGAGACTGGATTCTCCGTCTCATTTGTTCTGGACCTGGGTCAGCTGGAGGCCGTCTCTTAGTGATCTCTGCAGAACATTTGTGAGCTGCTAAATGGTGCTTTGATGAACTCCTGGAGTCATTTTCACCACAGCTCTATGTTTCTCCTATTTAACTGTTCTCACTGTGCTTCACTGTTTTTTTACTCTTTAAATATCAATAGATGTCTGTAATTTGGCTTTATATGAACAAAGTTCCAGAAAAAAACTTTTACTAGACCTGGAAAACTGTTGATGAAGAGTATTTTACTTTTTGCAGATAGTTTCATCTTTAAACATTTCCTGTCTAACCTTGGATTAAACAAATTAAATCTGTTCCGTCTCTCTATGGAAGACCTTTTCTATTAACTCTGTGCCTAGTCTACAGATTCTCCAACAGCAGCACTGCCCATGAGATCAAGGCCCACAGAGATTCCCTGTCTTCAACCTTTTTCATCACCTTTTATTTACAGCGTTCACAAACATCAGCAACCGCTTTGATTGTAAGATCCCAGTCCGCCGCCTCCCCGGCTCTGATTGGTGTATCTGTCTCCACTGGTTCATTTACCAATGTGTTTTTAACATTGCATTTTGTGGCTCAATAAAAGGTTGATAAACGCTGAAATGTTTTCCTATCATCTCTGTACAGAGCGGTGAAAATGATAATAGATGTATAAAATGGATAATTAGATGGTTGGTTGATTTGTTTGGTTTTAGTGATTAAATACAAGCAAAGCTGGAGGGATATGAGCAGGATGGGGATGTGTAGAGTGCATTATTTATTAGATATAAACATGATAAAGTTTTTCAGCTTACTCTACCAGACAGATTTTTTAACTTTAAATTCAGTTTCTCTAGATCGTTTTTTTTTTGTGTTTAAGTAGAAACATTTAAAGCACAGGAGTGTTACTGTTTATCTGCATCTATGAATCATAGATTAATAATAAGAGAAACCAACTCATCTGTTGAAAGAAGCAGAGCGAACAGTTTTTCAATTTTATATTTTAAGTATTTACAGATTGCTAATTGTTTACTAAAAGGTGTTTTGGTAAAACTGGAGAACAGACTCCGGCATGCAGGCGGTGGTCACATCTGGGCCCAGATAGTAGTCTGACTCTGTTTAGTAGTAGTCTGTTTCTGAGGAAACAGTCAAGGTTATGACCAATGCAAACTTTCATGACTTGGTTTCTGATGGTGGGTGGAATCATTTTTGTCAAATTTAAAACCATAAACTAAATGCTGCATTATGGCTTTTTATAAAAAAAAGGGGTCACTTTTTAAAATGGTATATTTTAAAGATGGGAGGAAAAAGACTGGATGCTGATCTTTATTCCCTTTTAAACAGGCTGCAGATTTTTATTGTTTTATTGATTGAGTTAAATTTCTTTTTAATACCTACATGGTTTAGGATCTTAAGCGGCATCGTAGCTGGCTTGTTGGCATTACAGGCGATTACCAAAGCATCCAACAGTCAGCTAAAGACAACACAAAGGCCTGGTTAATACCAATTTTATAACCTGTTAAATCAAGCTGCAAATTTTGACCCTTCTTGTCTAATTCAACCAATTAGTGCCGATGATTAATCTTTCTCCAGACATTCACCAGACTGGATGTTAAACCAGTTAACCTCAGCGGTGCAAAGGAAACACTTTAATGTATCGGAAGTGAGAATAAAACGTCAAACCAAATGAAATTGTTCAAGCGAGGTTACTTTTGACTGCAGCAAGGTGGTCTAGCTCATGACGCTGTTGCCATGCAGCATGAATGTTTGAACCATGGACCAGACTTTGCATGTTCCTCCCACGTGCATGTGTGGGTCCTCTCCGTGCTCCGGCTCCCTCCCACAGTCCGAAAAAAATGACTGTGTAGTTGGTGGATGGATGACTACGGCATATAATTATTTAGGGGAAATATTTTGTCTCAAATTTTCATACCATCTTCTCATAAACTCGGATATCCTGATAGAAAGTCCCCCTTAGTCCCTTAAGGGGATCTACAGTGACCTTTCAGGGACGTGGGTTGACCTGCTCTAAGCTATTAATAATGATGAACAGAAGGTAACCGGAGGTCTTCAACAGGGGTTCCCCGACCCCTAGGGGGTCGCTAAAAGTTTTGGTTGATTACTTTTTTTTATATTCCCCCTGCAATTTTTTCCACTAATTAAAATGTCTTTAAATCCACATTAACATGAATTCAACACACTGTAGTAAACAAATAAATGGAGGCAGAAGATGTCTTTCAGTCATCAATGCACACATTCAGAGACACACAGGAGCTCTTTCAAGCTGGGCACCATTTCATTCACAACACCTGACCCACCAACCAGGAATCAGAATCAGAAATACTTTAATAATCCCAGGGAGAAATTACTTTTGTTACATTACTCCATCTGTAATAGAGTGACTATAGGACCAGTTTACACAATTTAATAAAATATATATAATTAGGGGGTCCCCGCTCCATCACGCCATCAGTTTGGGGGTCCTTGGCCTGGAAAACGTTGAAGGACCCCTGCTGTAGACTAACCCTCCGGGATCCACTTGAACCATTGGGAATTGGAAGACGTGAACCTTGGAACACATCCAGAAATTTTAAGAGTCTCTGTAGATTGGACAGAGGGATGACCTTTGACCCTGTGCCTCCTGTCTTCCACTTTTAAGTGAATGCAGGCCTTAGCAATGAAACATGTAAGAAAGAAAGCTTTCTGATTTTGAAATGTTTATTTTCATTCAGTATGATTTTATTTCCTGCTTTATTACTATGAAAAAATATATACATTTTTTTTCCTTAATGTGAATGTTAGTAAAGTTAATATTGCTACATTTAGCACCAGAAGAAATTGTGAAATTTCATTTCTTAACCAAAAAAATATATTTATAAAAATCAGTTTTTATTAAAAGAAAAATTAACATCAAATATTAATCGAGTTGCAAAAAAAATCTGAAAGCCTTTTGTAAGCCTTCATTAACCCGCCACTCAGAGCAACCAGGAGAAGAGCTTTATTCGTCTCAGCTGCTCCATCACCAAACTAGAAGTGAGAACAATCTACGACTAAATGAAGTCCAGTTTGTGTTTATAAAGCTGCAAATAAGGAAGTGCGTTTAAAACTATGTGATATGTTTTACGTTTCTAAAACTTTCTTTGAAGTCTGCCCATCTTCCAACTGTGCACATTTGTCAATATCTATGTTTGATGCTTTGAATTTTGGGAACATGACACAGACCAAAAAACAGCACCTAGGACCTCAGAGCAGCAATTAGTCAGGCATCATAATGATGTCCTGCAGTCAGGATATCTTGGAGCAGGCATCCCCAAACTCGGTCCTCGAGGACCGCTGTCCTGCAGGTTTTAGAGGTTTCTCTGCTTTAGCACAGCTGATTTTGATGATTGCAGTAGACCAACAGCCTGTTAATCAACTATCAATTAAAATCAGCTGTGCTGGAGCAGAGAAACATCTAAAACCTGCAGGACAGCGGCCCTCGAGGACCGAGTTTGGGGATGCCTGGCCTGGAGTATAATACGGCCAGAATAATGGATCCTGCAGGACAGAATTAGACAGTGCGAAGAGGTGAAGTTCGGAGGGGGATGTTGAAGTTGTTCAGCAGAGGACATCGTGCTCAGTTGTGCTGCTTCCTTTCTTGATGGAGGTTAATCAAACTATGTCTATATTTGCATTTTTTAGATAGGTGTTGCTACTGGCAGGTGGACCACATGGAATATACTGATGGGTTAACTCAGGCTTCAGCTGACTTCCATTCTTTGTTTTTTTTTGTGTGTGTGTGTTTTTTTTTTTTATGCAGACATTTTCTCCTCAGTTACATCCTCCAGCTCATTCTGGGGGATCCCACAAAGTTCCGAGGCCAGAGGGCACATATTGCGAGTTCTGGGTCTCTCCCCAGTGGGAAAGCCTCCAAAAGGAACCTTAAACCTTAACGCAGGCTGCATCAAGTGCTTGCTGGATTTTCCTGGTTGTTTTTTGAGTTCTAAATGCTGAGAATGGCTCACTGATTGACCAAAGACGTCTGATCAAGATGGCATCCCTGCCGAAGCAGAAGCAGAGCGATCTGCTGATCTTTCTGTATTCCTCACACATTTTCTTCCAGGCTTCTTCTATGTTATCTTTAGCTGACTGTCGGATGCTTCGGTAATCGCCTGTAACACCAAAAAGCCAGCTAGGATGCCGTTTAAGATCCTGAATAATTCTCTAAACCATTGCTAGTCTGCTTGTTTGCCACAGTATTTGCATCCCTATTGACCCTATTCATAAAATATGGGATGGCGGTTTATAAAAGATTCTAAAAGAAACCTCAACAACTGAAGGTACGCATCGACTAATGGTGGAAAAAGCAGGTGTTTAGACATTTAACATGAGTTTATATCTGATTGTAGAAAAGTCGTTCAGTCATGGTAACACTCTTAATTCATTTCACATTAATGTTTTATTTAGAAGAGCTGAAGCTCGACAACCATTGGTACATCTACTAAATCACTCCTCACACTGAAAAAACAGAAATCTAAATAAGACATTTTTTCTCAAAAACTTACTATTTACTTTTAAGATAAGAAAAAAAACTGCATTGTCATATTTCAAGTGCATATTATCTAATTACTTTATTTTAAGAGTAAAAATACCGATTCCATGGGCATATCATGTTATTTACTTACTCAAATTAAGGGTAAATACACTTAATTTTAGACATTTTTACTTATTTCTACATGGTTTTTGCAGTGCACCTTTGGGGCAATAAATGATCAGTCTTAATGGAGTATTTTTATTCTTGTTTTTATTTCTTCATTAAAAAAAAACATGATAATAGAGTTAGAAGAAACAGAACTTGAGCTTATTCACAAAGAGAGTACATTTGATCAGCGTGGAGTGCATGGAAATAATGAAACCAGTATAAAAAAAATATGAAATTCAGATTTAACGTAGAAAAATAAAACATCGGCTCAGCTCTTTTGCGCATTAACCGCTGTCATATGAGGTTGGATGAAGCACTTTCTGCAGAAAATCCCTCAGAAGGTTGTTGTAGACACGGTGGTTGTGGTGATGTTTTCATAGCCCCTGGAATTCAGACAAGAAAAGATAAAGATGAAAGAGGGAAACCAGAAACCAACAGCAGTTTGATGCTGTGTGCTAATCATAGATGTTTAATAAGCACCCTGTTAGGATAAGCTGGTTATGCAATGGATGGATGGATGGATGGATGGATGGATAGATGGATGGATGGATGGGAAATGTTTTGAGAGAATTTAGAATTTTGATTATTACCATTATCGTAATAAATGACGACGAATGCAAGGCGCCGCGCCTGCTTTGTCACAGCCCATCCTTTAGACACAACAACATACCAGTAAATCATACAATTCATGTCAAATGGCAAAGAAAATCATGTGTTTTCTAAATGGGTTCCTGCTAAAAATATAAATAATTTGTTTTTTTTCAGTAAAAACATTATTTGAGTCAGGCCTGTAGTCAGACATTAAAAACAGAAGACTGTATTTATGGATAAAGATGAGAAAAAAAACTTTCTTATTTTCCTACTAAATTGATGTCTTTAATCCTAGTTTAGAAATTCTTTAATCAAACTTTTTAAAAGTTATTAAGGCTCAGAACCAGGAACTACAGCTAAAACTGATCTGGATCCAGATCAGTCATCAGATTCCTGATCTAAACTTCTATGGGAAGAATTAACTAATGTTGTTTTTATTAAACTAAAGGGGGTGCTGAAATATCCATCCATCCATCCATCCATCCATCCATCCATCCATCCATCCATCCATCCATCCATCCATCCATCCATCCATCCATCCATCCATCCATCCATCCATCAGAACAACACAAAAATAAAGGTTCCTACCCGTCAAGTTTTCTGAGGAACTCTGGGAACCACGCAGCATTTGGACTGATACAAACTTTGGAGCCATTTTTCCTGATGACACTAAAGGAAGAGAGTCAGAGAAACAATTACTTCGATTATAGATTCAAGAGCTAAACACTGGAATTGACGATAATTGATAAGGAAAACATTTTTATTTATTTATTAACCTTTAAATTTGTGAGCCAAAAAAATTTGATCAAATCCAGTTAAAATGGTGGTTGATGTATGGCTGAAGTGACTTACACTCTTTCTGCACGGCGGCAACGTCCTGATGGAGGAGTCACCTCCACTTTGGCAACATTGAGGGGAGAAATACGATGAAAGGAGTTTTTTAAACAGCGACACCCTGACCTGGAAGATGCTGCAGAGAAAAACAATCACATGATTAAAATAATGTTCAATATGTTCTCAGCTCATGGTTCTACCCCACTGCCTTTTGCTTAATCCCTGTGTTTAATCCCTGTCTTAAACTAGGTTTTAACAAATTAAAAACAAGAAAAGATTGATATTTTTTTTCTTCATGTTAAAATTTTTTCACACATTTCATAACAATTTAATCTAAATAATTTAGGTTATGTTTTCTAATGGCAAAAAAAAAGTACAGCTAAACTAATACGAAATAAATAAACAAACTCAGTAACTATAAAATTGTCAGAATGTTGAATCAAACATTAGGATTTTCATACCATGCAGCTCAGGGATGCAGCAGCAGAGAGTCAGAGCAACCAGGAGGATCAGAGCTTTCTTCATCTTCAGAGTTTCTGAGCTTTCAGCACCGTCAAGGATGTGGCGAAGATGTGTGAGTGAATAAAGTCAAGCCTTCGTTTATAAAGCTGCAAATAAGGAAGTAAGCGCGTTGGTGTCGGAAATGCTTTGCTTTCTTCCCATCTGAACGTACAGGAAAAAGACAATTATATGTAAAACTTGTGGCATCTTGGTGCTTTCTGGGGGTTTTGCTGAATCAACATTATTTTGGGTGATTTTTTTTTTTAATGGGCTTCTTTTAATAAATCTATTTAGCAGAAGTTTATTTGAATCAAAATAGTAATCTGCTGTAATTTCAAAGATAGCTACAGGGACTTTATAAAAACTGATAATTATTCAGAAGACCAAACGTTCACATCATGGACCTGTTTTTGTTATGCTTTAGCATACTCAAATAGTTATTACATATATTCTCCTTTGACTTAACTAATAATCTATTAATTTGTGATATGATATATAATTTGTGATATAATTTGAGACAAGATTTTATGAGAATTTTGTTTCATGTTTTAACATAAGAAAAAAAATTACATCCGATCACTAAACAGTGGATATCGATTACAATCCTTCTCACAGCCGTTATGCCTCTATTTAACTCAGATATATAATCAATTCATTTTAGCTCTTATTCGCTGATGAGATTTATAAACAAATAACCTCTAATGTCAGGTTATGTGAAGGTTCTAAGAGGACCCAAATGCAGAGACAGAAGCTGATGTGGTTTCATACTGATTTAATTATCCAAAAGGTGGCAATTGAGGCAAAAATCCAAAAATAAGAAATCACAGAAAACCAAAAATGAGAAGAAGGGAAAACACACCGGGGGAGCAAAGAAACGACAAGAAACCAGAAAACTGTAACTGAAGAGGAGGCGTTTATGGCTACGATCACACTGCAGGCCTTGAAAAGCACCTTTGAGATTGCTCAAAAGTTTGTGACGTATGCCAGTGTATGCCATACGTGGGCCATAAGTTACAGGTAAGTTATTTGATCGTTGACATACGTTAAGTGTAAGTTCCTTATATGTCGCTTCCTCTAGCTTATCCAACACCTATGAGTAACTTGTGCATAACTTACACGTAACTCATCAAGCACTTATCTTTAACGCATATCAACGTATTTGATCCAGACGACCACAGAAGGTGTCTATAACGCACAGCTACTGTATAATGGCGTATTGGCAGCGTTTTTGGTATTGGGGGGGTTCACAGGAGGAAACTGTCAGTTCTCCACCAGACTTCATCCCCATCATAGGAGCGAAAAGGTGAGTGTGATGGATCTTCCCTGCCTTCACAGCCACAACCAAAAATCCTCCTAGCAGACATGATTCTGAATCTGCTGTGACTGTAAACCCTCTTTCTTTGTTTCCTTTTCTTATTTTGTTTTATTTATTTTTTTGGGCGGACTGTAAACAGCAGCCAGGTTAATACTGTGATCAAAGACTTTTTTTTATGCAGACCAGGTATCTCCGGCAAATCACTGCGCCGCTTGAGGGGAGCAGCTTTAACTGATGCTTCATAATGCCCATGAAATGTTGCACAAGCATCATTTCATGGGCATTGGGCATTGGGCATTGCTGTGCGTTATGCACAAGTTAGGCATTCGTTGGACATAAGTTCTGGACTCGTTATGAATACGCTATGTATACGCCCGAACTTGAAAAAATACATGGAAAGTTCAGCATATGCCGGGGTTTTAGAAGATTCTGGGATGTCGGGCAACGCTGTCAAGAAAAAGATGGCTTCCTCAACCCCTCGCTCAAACCATCTTTCTTCCTTGGACAGAATATGGACGTTGTTGTCCTCAAACAAGTGTCCTTTAGCCTTCAGGTGTGTCTCCAATGTAAAAGTCTGCGCACGCTTCACTACACTGAACGGTGGAAACCACGTTGCCGGCCTTGTTTCTGGTTGTCTTGTCTTTGGGGTTAACCAGTTTTTGTCTCAGGGTGTTTGAAGTGAGCAGGGATCCTGTGTCGGTTGAAAATCCTCCTGTTTTTCAAAGACTCCAGCAACATATGGAATGACAACGTTCCTTCTTCTGTTTTCTTCCCTCTCAGGAGACCTCTTCTTGTTGATTTTTAGAAAAGCCCACCTGGGATAACTACAGTTCTTCAGGGATGTCCTAATGTGTCCATGTTCTCTCACCTTCCCTCTGTTGATGGTGGGAATGGTTTCTGCTCCTGTCTGAGGGTTCTGATGACGTCTAGTTTGTGTTCCAGTGGGTGTAGTGGTGATATCTAGATAATGAGGTCATCTTATCATTTTAGCAAAACAAAGCCTCACTGCAGGTCCCTTTCCCTTCCTAGTGCAGATCTGAGCTCCCTTCATTTCAGAGTCCAAGATCAGTTTCCAATTTGACCCATTTCATCATACAACACAACTGTTTTATTTTCTTATTCTTGTGAGCAGTCTGGGATGTGGTTTAAGCTGCACTTGTGGCTGGTCTATTGTGATCCATATTCAGAAACAGTAGCTTGTTTTGCTAATGCGTTAATGGTGCACAAAGTAGCCAGGTTAACAATGTCATCAATGCAAATGCACAGAGAATCCAACCTGAATCCCACTGTCATGAACTGACTAATGGAACTAATAGAGACAACCGCCATAATTAGAGGGAAACTCATTTTACAAGTAAGTAATAAGAAAAAATTGAAATTTACCTTTTTAACTTGAGCAATGCTCAAGTTATACATTACATAATGTAATGTTATGTACAGTAACATTATATAGCATACAACAATGCTTCTTAACCTCAAGTAGCATTTTATAATATAGAATAAATTAATATGAGATAAATTCCAATTACATAATGTCACACTGAGAACAATACACAATGAAACATAACATTAAATGTATTATAGCATAGCCTATAATGGAGTGTTGGCCTAGTCGTTAGAGCAGTTTGTTTGTGCTCTGAGAAGGTTGCAATACCCGGATTGATCCCCACAGTTTCCACTCTGGGTTCCTGATCAAGACCCTTTACCCCACACTGCTCCTCATGCACCACACAATGGTAGCCCGCTGCTCACCAAGGGGATGGTTCAAATACAGAGTGAATTTCCCCATTGTGGGAAAATAAAGTGATTTAGAACCGGACCAAAGGTTAAGAAAACATAACATGCATCAAATAAGATGCTCAAAAGACAAATAAAAAAAAAAATATTAAAATCGTGACCTATGTCTTTCAGTGGTTTGAAGGTTAAAGGGGGAAAATTAGGTCGACAACAAAGTCTTATCTCAAACAGAGCATAAAGCTCCAAACAGAAGGAGGAGTAACCTTATCCATCCGTTTAAGCGAAAATACTCCTTTATTTTGGAAGGCAGTTCCTTCTTGCTCTATTTGTGCGTTCTGAGAGAGACAGGCTGCCTGATACCTTACCAAAGGTTCACAAATGTTTCTCCCTTTAATCCTGTTTGCTACTTTAAAGGAAGCTTATCATTGTTTTTATGGGAGGTAAAAATAAAAAAAAGTAAAATAAACCTTCGATCTATGTAAATAAAATAGTCACTGTAAAGAAAAACAAGAAGGATGAGAAGAGGTATCTATTTCTGCTATAATAAGTTTAATCTATGGTATTATTTTGTTCAGTAATAGGTAAAGATGCAAAAACATATTCATGACAAGACTACCACTACTAACCACCGATTCGCTCCTCCATCCACTGCTATGGAGAGAGGAGTAGGAGGAGATGGTTTCTTTATACAAAAAATAGGTGAAACAGGTGAATAAACAATAAATACAGCAGAAACTATAAAGCAATTGTCTGAAAAGAAGTAATTACATCAGTTTGGGTTGAGAGTGGTAGAAAAAAGAAATCAGGAACAGAAAGCTACAACAGCGGACCAGAAGGCCTAGACTTCTGTATTTCCCTCAGGGGTCTCACCCAACTTCCTATTCTGGTAAGTACAGGGAAAGTAATCCCCCGGTCAAAGAAGAGCATACTTCCCACACATGAAAATAAGATTCTGATTCAAAAATAAGCTCTGATGAGTGAAGTATTAACAAATAACTCAGACAGATGAAACCTCTTGTCAACATGTGTTTTTTTCTGGTTTCAACAGAAGCAGACCAAACTTGATCGTCTATTTACCTCAACTAAAATAATGCAGAATATCTGAAAAAGCAATTTTGCTTCATAACTAGAAGGTCACCTGTGGGTGAAAGAAACCCATTTGAGCACCACTGACTCACCTCACCCAAGTTCCACTAAAGATACAGCAGCAGTGACTCTGCACAACTCTGTAGAATGTGGATGCATGAAGAAAGACAGACAACAGAGACTGAGAGATATTCTATTTAACTCTATCTGAGATACTACATATAATTACATTTGAAAGTAATGGAAGGAATATTATTACTTAAGGATGGAGCAATAGTCTGGACAGCTGGGATGTCTGACTCTCCACATAAAGCTCGATTAACGTCTCTGACGAGACATCATGGTCGTCACACAGTCTATAAGCTGCAGACCTTTAAACAGATGGCATTATATGAAGCATGAGCTTCAATGACCTTTTAAAATCTCTCTCACATAGTAGAGTTTATAAGCTGTAGTTTAGTTCATTTAATTTCTTAGTTCTTCTAGTTTATTTATTCCTTTTTGTTGTTTCTAGTTGTCCTTTATTAATGGTAGATTCTTTTTTCATAGTTTACCTGTTTGCTCTCTGTCGCCCCCTACTGTTCTTCTTCTTTCTGCTCTCTCCTGTCACACCTGCAAACAATTAGCCAATCAGCCCCAGCCTATTGAAACTCCCAGTATTTAATCTCCTCTCCTCATCTCACTCCTCGCTGATTCCTCTTGTAACTGCATGGTATTTACCCACCATTATTGCTTACTGTTGGGGAGTGTTGGCCCAGTGATTATAGCAGCGTGCTTGTTCTCCGAGAAGGTTGCAAGTATCCGGTTTGATCCGGTTACATCCCCAATTTGGATGTTGTTTTGGTTCTTGCATCCAATTTACACCTTGCTCTGTTTTAGGCTCCGCCTTTAAGACTGGCTGCTTCTTCCTGAGTCTCAGCCCAATCAAGATCACCTGCACAATATTTATGGCCTTTGAAGCTGTACTTCAGGCCTCTGGGTAATTTTTTTGTGCCATACACCTCTGTGTTCATTGTAGAATCTAATGGGCTGTTAAGTTGCTGCCATGGAAACTTGTTTAGATGTTTTTTGTAGGGGAGAGCTGCCTTTTTGTTTAACCCCAGTTTCTCCTGTCTATGTGCTGGTTAGATAGGCTATTTTGTATGTTTGTATATTTTGGTTTCATATTGAGTTAGGTAAGTCCACTTTTCTTTTTCTTTAGGGTTGTTTTGTTTTTTTTTGTGGCCTGGGCTCTCCTACCATCATTTATTTAAAAGAAGAGGCAGAATAAAACTTTAAATGCCTTTTTGACTCTTTCATTCACTGTCTAAATTTATGTTGGTCTCTTATACCTCCTAGACCCAGCCAGGGGACATAACAGATCCCTACACCCTCCACTCTGGGTCATTGACCCAGACCCTTAACCCCACACTGCTCCCCGGGCGCTGCACAATGACAGCCCACTGCATCCAAAAAAAAGGGGATAGGTTAAATATAGAGTTAATTTCTCCATTCTGAGATCAATAATGTTCCATTTCTTTTCAATTTCCATTTTTTTTTTTTTTTTTTTTTGTGTTCATCACTTTTTTGAAGGTCGAAAAACTACTTGCTGCCAACCACAACTGCTCAGAAGATGGGCTAACTCAACTTTAGGAGAAGAAGTACATCAGAATCTTACAAGATAAGGCCTGCAGAGGCTCCACCATATTAAGTGCCCTTCCAAACCAGTAGGTAGGGGGAGTGGACCGTTCAGCCCTCAGATGGCGAGTCTGCATCAGTGCAGACTCTGTGGAATTCGGCAGCGGCTATAAGGGCGAACTAATGGCTGAGGAAACGAAAAGCATTTAAACAGTTCCAGCAGTTTGCTGGATTTTGGTCACACTGACAAAAAAAAAAAAAAAAGACAATTATTTCCAAAAAGGAAGATCCTCTTTGAAATAGTTTTAATTGACTGGATTTTTTTTTTTTTGTAGGCCCAGTGAACAACATTTTAATGTATTTGTTTGGAAGATAAAGGAGCTGACAGATTGATGGAATCACTCAAATTAAGGTTTAAGGTTGTTGGTATTAGAATGACAATATTTATAGAAATTAAACTCATACCTGTCTTATATGCACCCTTTCAGAGATCCTTGCACATTGCAACCTGAGCTACAGCCATGCACATGGGGCATCTCTTTGTTGCTATGGCAATGACTGCTTTCCTTTCGCGCTAGAAGGGAGAAGGCGTCCGGTTGTCATTTATTCCCTCCATCTTCAATCAAAGCTCCCTTCACGGCTGTGAGTGTGACTTCATATAGACTGCCACTGGGTAGTGAAGGGGTAATGCATGGGGGCGGTTTGGGCTTTATTGTTACTTTTAACCATATTGCTCTAAGCAGGATCCTTGCAAGACATGGATAAGAGAGCTGATGTGGAAGAACCTAACTGGCCTGCATAAGGTCCTGACCTCAGTCTGACTGTCCATCTTTCAGAGGCCAGGTCCTCTCATCCCACCTAGGTGTCTGACCATAAACACCCCATTAGAAGTGTTAATAAAACTACAACAGCTGGGATTAAAACATGAACTTTATGAATTCAGGAGTAGAAGTCACTCAACTTCCAATGTTCCTACATTGATACGATAATGGCTGTATGTCAAGCTTTTCATTTCAATTTTAGGAACATCTGGAAGTGAGAATGGGATCTTGTGGTCAGACTGATTAGCATAAAGTTGTCAATGATAAAAAAAATTAACTCATGATGAAAAGGAGCATCCAGTCCCTGCAGCTCCAAGATGGCTTCAGTTTGTGTCCCTGGCCTTGATTCCAGATATCATTTTCACTTCTGTGGTGGCAGCATTTATAGAGAAAAGTCGAGCAGAGCATTTAAAAGCAAAACCACATATTTTCCATGAACTTATTTGCATTTTTTTGAAGAATATTTAAAAAAAAACAAGTTCTGCACCATTTCATGCACAGCTGAGCATCTGCCCTGCGCTGCAGTTCTCACCTGTCCCCACAGCAGCATGTTGGAGATGGACATGTTAAGACTCATTTAAAGAAATGTAAAA
>NW_015150542.1:154751-160354 GCF_000732505.1 Cyprinodon variegatus | reverse complement strand
CGGCTTGCTGCAGAGGCAAAGACTAAATGCAAACAAATACCTACTGTCGCCCGATGCTCATCCAGGAGGAGATAATTCTGCAAGTGATTGAGTCGATGCAATCAGCTGGTTGTTCTCAGGGAGATAATTTTGAACTAATCTGACTGTATGAGCTGATTGAATTGTCTCTGTAAAGAGTCTTGATGTGTGTTTTGAATTGGTGTTCTATAAATAACTTGAATTGAAAATTGAATTATCTCAATGAAAGGAAAAACAGATGAAGTGTGAAAAAGGTGAAAGAAAGTTTCGTTCATACACAAATAAAATTGACTTATCCCAGACTGATATTTACTGAAATAATTGTTAATTTAGATTCTTATGTTAAAACTAGCTGTTAAAACTTAATAAAACTATGATGTCAGTTTGATGTTAAACACAAAAAGTTTTTAGTTTTTTTTTCTTTTTTTAGCAGTGAGAATAGCATGAATTGGAGATTTCTGGGGAAACTATAAATGCAACCCTTTTACTGTGCTGGTCAAAATGAAACTGAGATACAGAGTGATTAGTCAGCTTAACGTGGATGTTTATGGTCTGTAGAAGGAAACTGGAGTCCTGGAAGATCCTCCACAGTAACAAAGGGAAAAACTGCCAGTTCCGCACAGGAAAGCCAGATTCACATCTGAGACTTTCCTCTTACAAAATGCTTACAATGACAGTCATGGTTCTGAAAGTCCCATCAGTGGAAATTAGATCTATGCATACTTCAGAAGATGCAATCAGCTGGGTTGAACGTTGGCCTAAGGATTTACTCTAAAAAAAAAAACATTTTTTTGGCTCCTGTTGGCCTTTTTTATTTTATTTTTTTGTTAAAGTGAACATGGGGTTTAGAGAAGGGGAAAGCTTTGGTCTCAGCACATCGGGACTCTTTGAAACCCAGTGTGGATTCTTCCATGATCGAGGCCTCTGTCCGTGGGTCACTCTCTCTGATGCTGTACCACAGATTCACCCTGCATTTTCCTTAATTTTCAATCCTGTCCCTTATGTCTTTAAAAGAAAAGTTATTTTTGTTGGTTCCTAGAAGCTCCTAAACCCAAGAGATGAACTGTTGCTGCATGCCAAGGATGTTTGTTAGCAGCATCATTTCAGAGACACAAATTATCTAAAAAATTTTTATTTAAATCTAAAGATGAATAACTGTCAACCAAACACCTTGCATGCAGAGATCATCTGAAGGATGATTGTCTCTCATGTCCAGTGTCATCTATTTGCATGATTCCTTATCCTTCTTCTGTTAGATGCAACTTATAGGAGATAATGTTAAGGTCTGCTAATTTTTCTCTTTTCTTGAACTTGTTAGAGATTGTTTTTTAGCACGTGAAAGGAATATGGTGTTGCAGCAATGTTTTACTTTATGCAGGAAAAGTCCTATAAAAACATAAATCCAGGAGAAACACTGATAAGAAAACAATATGAAAAGGTAAAAGAATATTTGCCATCTGACAGGAAATGCTGAAGAAATTTTAAATCGCTTAAACATTTGCATAGTTCACACAAGTTCACTCAAATCATAGGTCTAGGAAAAGTGGATGTGAGAAAAACAACTAAAATGTTAAAATGGTCAAAGATGCTGCTTTAAACTGGGAACAGGGGGCTATGGGAGGCTGGTAATTACTCTGAGGTGGAGACTCATGATGCATTTCATAATCTAGGAGTAGGCTGCAGTGTTATGCATAGAGAAGATCAGATGTGAAGAAACTGTAACAATCCTTGGTTATTCCAAACAACTTTGTTTAGAATTGAAATTGAACCAAAAGTTGATCATTGCTTCATTAGGTCTGTCATGAACTGTCTGAGACGTCTGGAGTTTATTGTTAATCCAGATACAAAGAACCCACTTTGTTTCATTTCTCCTGAGCTACAAGATAAGAAATAACTTTTACTTTCTTCTGTTTTCCTGCAGAAGCAAAAGTAAATCTCAAGGGTTTTTGCAGAAAAGAAACACTTCCTCACATGAATGGAAACTTCTGCCAACTGAGCCAACTCTGCAGTCTGTTACTGGCATTTTTTAGCATACTACAATATCCGCATGTGAAAGCCATCTGTTCGCCAATAAAGGAAACCGCTAAATTTCAATTTCCCGACTTTCAACATCAGATAAAATCTGTTGTCCCACAGAGACCACTGAGCTAAGAATACACTGAACTTAGTCTGCTGAAATCAGCGAATATGAGCCCTGTTCAGTTTGTTAAATAATTACCTTTCTAATGTCTGGTGCACTTTATAGCATTTTCATACTCGTCAGTTGCAACATGTTTTGTAAACTTAGGGTAGGATTTAAGTTGATAGGCATCCTTTCACTTTTCTGTTTTGACAGCTGACCTACGCTCTGTGTTGCTGCTCAGATACCTCTAAGTTACTCTAACTGTCCAGAAGAACTTTAAAACACAGCTTCTTGTGCTGCACTTTTCTACTGGGCAATTGTCACATTTCTAGAATCATAAATGAGTAATTTATGATAATGTAATTTAAATGAAAATCACTCAAATTTGGGGAAAAGTTCATTCAACCTAGAGAGCCTCACACAGAGAAAAGATGCAATTAGAAAGGTATTCAGTTTATTTATACAGGTAACAATCATATTCGTCAAAATATTTCTAAGGAAAATTAAGCTGATTGCAAGGACTAATTTATTCTCTGCAATCTCTGCCATTGAGCATGTATGTGGCCAGAGTGGAGAGGAAAACTCCCTTTAAATAGGAAGCAACTGCAGAATCAGGCTCAGTGTGAGCGGCCATCTGATGAGGCTGACTGGGCTTCAAGGAGACAGAAGTAGATAATGACCAAAAGGAAATAAGTTACTTGGTGCTCAGGCCCATGCAGAAGACTTTAATGCTGTGAATCAACATTCCCTTGGATGAGTAACCCAGAAAAAAAATTAGAGTAGTCTTCCCATTCCCTGGGGCCTAGACGCAGGTGGTGGAATAAACCATAGGGTGAGTGGGGCAGAGTAGTCTGAGGGTGAGGGAGGCAATAGGGTGGAGGTGGGGGAAATTTTGCTTGCGTGTGGGAGAGAGAAGCTAGGCCAAGAGCTAAAGGAAGGGGATCTTGAAAGATGATTGGCTTCGGAGAAGGCCCTCAGTTGATTGGCTGGAACTGAACAGAGGACATCGTAGGTGGTTCAGATGAAACAGATAAGAGTCTTCCAGACTTTCACTTAAGTTGCATAACTATTTCTTCAAAATGTCTGTTAGTTAATTTCTTATTTTGATTTCAAATTGATTTATGTTGTCTTACAGAAACTTGGCTGCACAAGAGGATTATGTGAGCGTAAATTAAGCAACTCCCTCTGGAAATGTATATTTTCACATACCTAAAAAATCCTGGACGAGGAGTAGCAACAATCTTTCTCTCTGACTTACTGATTACTCAGAAGGCAGTTATTAATTACCACTCTTTTGAAAATGTAACCCTTAGTTTCCATCATGCAAATTGCAAAGCAGCAACACCTCTTGTTTTTGTAACTTTATATCGTCCACCAGGTCCTTACTCGGAATTTTTAGATGATCTTTTAGAGTTCCTATCTAACTTGGTGTTGAATACTGACAGGGTCATCATGGTGAGGAATATTAACATCCATGCTGACATTGAAGGTGATAGCTTAATTGTAGCATTTAATGCTATCTTAGACTCTATTGGCTTTGTTCAAAATGTGAATAGTCCCACACATTCTCATCTTCATACTTTGGACCTTGTGCTGACACATGGCATTGAATGTGAAGACATTACAGTATTTTCTCACAACCTTGTCCTCGCTGACCCCTTTTTGACAACCTTCAGGATTACTTAAACAGTTCTCCTCCCCAAAAAGGTTTCACTTTAGCAGATCTTTATCAGATAATGCAGTTATAAATTTTAAAGAATCTGTTCCATTTTCTATCTCCTCTGTATTACTGATGAGAGCAAACATAGATTCATGTGCACTGCCTTAGACAGCAATCTAGTGAATGCTGGATGTCATGGTTCAAAGTAACTAAGAGCACCACATCATTTACAAAAATAAAAGAAGAGATCAGAAAAGAAATATTTTCATATGCTCTCCCTTAGCATTTTTATGGTGGTAACGAACAAGTCCACCGTTCCCTGAGCAGGACTAGCATTACAATGGGTGAAAATGATCAGCCAGCCTGAGCGACAACCAGCCTAATCACCCTTTAAAATAATTCCCACAAATTATTAGATATTTTAAGTGTTTCCGTGATCAAACCAGCAGATTTAACCAAACCAGATATCATTGTTTATAGTCTGACTCTCTGAGGTAGGTCACCTTGAAGTGAACAGAAAAAAATTCATGCTATGACCATATGACGCTGGGCTTGGTTGATTTAAGCCTTTGCGTGTCCAGTGGCGGAGAGACTGGCAGTTGGAACAGTCACTGCAACGGGCTGTAAGATGTGAACCTGGTCCTGGACCAAACCACTGAGTGGAAACAAGGAACAGCCTCCGGATCTTCAAGATTCAAATCTATCTTAATGCAATCAAACCATTAAAAATACCCCGACAGAACTTAAATGATGTGGTCAGTTCATACATTAACAGCCACCAGAGAAGAAGAAATCATCTTAAGCACAAGAGATGTACCTATTCTTCCTTGTTTTCCTTAATATTGCTTTAAGTTGAACAAAAACGTTTGTTTTATTTTTTTAGTAAAAAAGTTTTTAAAAGGTTTCGGGTTTTAAACGATCTGTTGAAATAAGATCAGATAAAGACAAAACCAACACATTGTCTCTCACCTTGTAATAACATATATATTTTCATATCATATACATTTAAAGGTCAATATGTAGGATTTATTCCAGGTCCTTCTCCTTCATGCTCCTTTTACATTTTATCTTTTTTACTATTGCATTCATAGACAAAATGTTGAAACTGCAAAGTGTTATGCAGTAGACTCACACCATTATAGGTAGTCTCTTCTCTGCACTAATAATAGATTTAATGTAAATAATAATCAGTTTCGCCACCTTTTACATTAACAGAGAAGTACTCTAAATGGAAATGGCTCCATCTTTGACAGTAAAGCCATTTTCAGCTTCCACACAGAAACACCTCTCCTGTTTGTTGTTTACTCTGAAGGAAACTTGACACCACAGAGTCTGACAAGTTCCCCGAAACATCACACATCTGTCGTTCCCTAATCTAACTGTAACTTACAGTTACTTTAAACTGTTTAACAGTCTGTTTCTGAACCCCACAGAAGCAGGAAGGTGTTTGTAAATTAACGTCAAGATTAGAATGGGCCTCACAGTCGTCATTTTGAGGTGTTAGCCACAAGGCTGTTCTGTATCAGCAGCTGACTCACAGAGTGACAGAAATAACATGCAGGGCCCTGAAAAAGTGTTAACACTGTACCCCCTTGATTTTTTTCAAATCTCAAACCAGACACATCGATCTATTTATTTTGGGGATTTCAGGTGATGAAACTCATTTTTATGTTGATGGTTTTCATGTTTTTTTCACAGTGCATATCTTCAATTCAATCCAATTCAATTCAATTCAGTTTATTTAAATAGCGCCAATTCACAACACAAGTCATCTCAAGGCACTTTACAGTTCAACCAGATCAT
>NW_015150542.1:121613-152074 GCF_000732505.1 Cyprinodon variegatus | reverse complement strand
AGTTCGGAAGACAAAAGGGGGTCCAACCCGTTACTAGCATGGGGTACCTAATAAAGTGGCCGGTGACTGTATATATATTAATATAATGATTCTCTGCAGTCTGATTCTCTGTTCAATAAGAAAACAACCAATATGTTTCCATTTTAATCTGTAACTCTGAGTAATGGTCCTCTGAGAAGCCCATCATTTTTAACTCGCATAAATGTATAATCTGTTGCCATTTTTATCTGAAAAAGCTCCTTATGTGTAATGAATGGATTTTTTGGTAGCCTCTCTGATTTTTAATCCAACCCATCTCCTATCTTTTACTGAAACATTTATTGAAGTAGCTGCTGGTTAAAATTCACTTAGTGCTGCTGTGTCTCTCCTCTTCCACGTAGCTACTCAGTACGCAGTGAATATCGACCCCAGATAATATTATGTCCCAAAGCGAAAGATCCCATGATATTTCAAGAGGAGCGAGGAAAAAACACGGACTAAAAACGCTCTGAACACATTTCGCTGCACCTAACCCCAGTTACTGTTGGCTTAAGTAAATCTGCAGAAAGGGGGAAAAAACTTCTGTCCCCTCCATGCCACAGTTGGTGGGGACATGTCCCCAGTCCTTCAAAAAGTTACGCCAGTGATCTAACATAAGTTTTCAAGTCTCAACCTATTCCATCTCTGGATTTATGTATATGATTGTCATTGTGTTGGAAGGGGGGTCCCTCCTCCCTCCATGTTTAGAAGATAAAAAAAGAAGCTTAAAAAAAAATAAATTCTCACTTCAACATTTTTGTATTTCACTTGAAATCTAAATAAAACACATTGAACTTTGTGGGTTCAGGGCAAGATGTGAAAAAAAGGTCAAAGGGTATGAATATATTTTACAGTGCACTGTGTAGGATTGTTGACCATCCCAAATAAACCGCATGAATCTGCAATTTGACGAATGTTTGAGTGTTTTTGTTAGAAAACTCTTCATCTCTTTTCCGGTACGGAAAGGCGTCTGCAGGATCTTTAGGAAACAAGGCAACGGCATTCAGAGAAAACTTCTTTAATCAGTTCTTAGAAGAGTTCTTAGAACAGATTTTACTGACTCTGCAAATGTTACACAGAACTTAGGCATAGAGGTTTTAACGAATAAGCAAAATAAAAGGAAACTGGGAGGAACTCTTCTGTCAATGTATGTTTATAAGAGTCCAATGCAAACCAAAAGGTTAAACGATTCCTCCCTGATGACTCCTCTTTTCTTCCACAGGTTCTTAGAGAATCATTTAGAATCAATTATTAGAGTTACTTGAAAGTCTTATCTCCTCTGTCATCGGAGCCGTCGGAGCAATTTTAGGAATATGTGTGATTGGATTATTGTGGGAATGAGTGGCTAATACTTATAAAAGCCCAAACTTATAAGAAAAAAAACAGTTTACTTTAATGTGCTGCCTACTGGGATAAGTGGTTGTACATCAGTCTAAGTCCGGATTCACCTCTCCCTTCTGCTCTCAAATTCAGTTCATTTAATTTTATTCATATAGCTCCAATTCACAACACGTCAAAGTACTATACAGTTCACCAGATCATACAGTCAAACTGATTCTAAGTTTTCTATCTGACTAAAAACCAGTTGATTGCATCGACTCATTGATTTGAAGGCAATCCCTCACACTAAGCACGCTTGTAGAGACAATGGAGAGGAAAAACTCCCTTTGAACAGGAAGAAACCTCCAGCAGAACCAGGCTCAGTGTGAGCGGCCATCTGCCGAGGCCAACTGGGGTTCAAGGAGACAGAAGCAGAGATACAAAAAGCAGCTGTAAAAGGCAACGGCATCCAGGAAACACACAGCCAGGCAGACGAGCTCTGACCCAGCTCCCATGTCAGAGCATGAAGAGAGAACATCCAGCCAGTCACAGTCAGAGAAACAGGACTACACTAAAAAGCCGGCCGATCTCAAACATCTATAAACAAGGGTGTTGGTGGCAGCAGCACAGGTGATATTTCTCTCTAGGATGGAGTCACAGCCAAACAGGAACAGACCAGATGAAGCTTCTATGAGAAAAAGCAGAGCGAGCAGAACATTAGAGATTGAACTGATTCTGCAGAGTGGAAGAATAGAGACAGAATGAAGGAGAATGAAGAAATAGGGCTCTCTATGTACTCCAGCAGTCTAAGCCTATAGCAGCATAACTATAGAGATAGCTCAGGCTAACCTGAGCCTCTCTAACTGCTTTATCAAGGTGTTAAGCCTACCCTTACAAGTAGACAGGGTGTCTGCCTCAAAGACTAAAACTGGTAGTTGGTTCCACAGGAGATTGAGAGATTGAGAGAGAATTGCTCTGTTAGGGACATAAGGAACAATCAGATATATTATTTAAGAAACAATGTCCAAAGTATGAAGATGAGAATGCGTGGGACTGTTCACTTTGTTCAAAGTCATGCGTGGCTTGTATGACTAAGTTAGTGGTCCACCTTCAAACCAGCCTGCTTTTTAAAAATGAATATACAAAGAGAATCATGTGGAGAATTAAAAAAACTATTTTAACTTTTTACACTTAGAACTAACATCAGTGATTATCAATATTGTTGTATGTCTTCCATTTTCTTCCAGTTGGTCAACTTGCTTCCTGTTGTAGATTCTCTCTTCCCATCCAGTGCAGCTCTACATTTTTCATCCTAAAGCAGCTCCTTGGTCTTCATATTCTTGTTTTTATTAGCATTTGGCAAACAACTTTTGTCGTGCATTCCCTCCACCTTCTGAAATGCAGTGTGGGGCATTAAGGCTTGGCAGTTTTGTCTCTAAATTCTACCAAATATTCCTGTGGATCTTAAAATTTTAAATCTATCCTAAAAAAAGATTGATCCATTACAGGCTAATGTTTCTCTGATTAAGAAAGGAATAATTTGATCTAAAAGTTTAGGTTTAAATAATCACTGGTTTCTATACTTCATATATTAATAATGACATGCTCTACAGAATAGCAACGATTTAGCGTTTCCCATTATGTGTAAGGTACTAGTTAATCCTCTGGTTTCCATCTTTTAAAAATCTAAAATCCTCCTTTCACTTCTTTTTTCCACTTTCTTTTAATCTTTTCTTGACACTTGACTTTTGACTAACATATTTTACATAAAAAATCCAACTATTTAAAGCTCCCCCTTTGCATACATATCTATCAGTTCTTTTCCTTCTACTTCTATATGAGATGGAACCCACATAAATACGATATCTTTTCTGGAATGGAATAATCAAATATTTCTTAAAATAATATATTGTCTTGAATATGATTTCTTGTTTCGAGTGCTATATAGTGCAAAACCAAAATCCGAATTTAGTAAATCAATCTTCTCCATCTAGTTTAAAACTGTGAAATTATCACTCACTCTTGTAATTCATGCAATACCTAAATCTATTCTGACAAAAGAAATTCAAACTATCCACCATTTTAGATGCATCTGTTTATACAACCATATATCCAGAATAGGATTTCCTAACATAACTCTTAAAAGCATCACTATTACACGTCTTCCATTTCACCAGACATAAGTCAACCTTCTTAGAAAAAAATATTGAGCAACAACAGATAGTGGCACAAACAGACTTTAGAGCAGCTTCTTCTATAATAGGGAGGTAGTCTACCAATTAAAACATTCACAGTAAAATTTATCTTCTCAAAAAGACACACAAAGAGGCGGAAAAACCGACTTCATCTAAATCACTTGTTACGCTGGAAAATAGGAAAAACAAGTAGCTCAACTTTACTTCAAATAAGTGTATTTTTGTTTAAACCCCCCCCAAAAAGATCCTCAATGATCTTGTTATAAAGGTAAAATGGTCATCCCGTTAGCGGATCATCTAATTTACCTGCTCAAATGAAGGACAAATACACTTATTCTAAGTTTGACTTATTTTTAGATCAGGTTTTGCAGCACAGAAGTTTATGTCTGGAATTTTAAAACACTAAGAGGACCACACTCAGGGTTGGACTCTATTACTGATAATGCTGTAAAGGTATCTGCCCCTCATAGATCTATGCATTTTCATTTCATATCTTAAATAATTTTAATAGAATATTAGAAGAAAACCTGAATAAACATGAAAGGTCAGGCTTGATGTTTTTCATTGGCATTGTGTTTCTAACAACGCTGTAGAGACATTCTTTGACCGAATCAGTCTTTGCAGAATAGTTTTGATCCAGCCACATTAGGAGAGTTTATGAGCATGTTCTGCTTGTTGTAGATCATGTCAGTGCAGTACAACTCCTGTCTGGTTTAAGCCTGGCCTGTGATACGGCGACTCACCTGGCTGTAAGGTATAGGTAGCCAAAATGGGCTTCAGCTTTGAATCCCAACTTGATGAGCAGACAGATCGGAAAATTCATGCTTCCACAAATTATGGCCAACCTGAAGCAATAGGACTGTGCCACCATTGTGTTTTAACATTGGTGTTGCTTTATAGACCATTCGACATCAGATGTAATAAAACATCTAAAAAGCCCCACTTTTGTCTCATCAGTTCAGACCGTTCCTCCAGGAGTTTCTTGGTAAAACTGAGGCAGGCCTTTGTTTCAAGTCAGCAGAGGTTCTGATCTTGGAAATCTCCCATATTCTTCTTTTTTTGTATAACCACTTCATTTTATTTTTGAAACATGAACTGCTGCATCTGAGGCCTGTAGAGCTTTAGTCATCCAGCAACAATAAAGGTTCTGCTTTGAATTAGAGAAAATCTACCGTTTTGGGACGAATCAGAAGAAAAGTTAATCTCTTGCAAAGTATGTTTTAGCCTTAAGAGTTTTTGGGGGGTTTAACATTCTCTAGTGTCTTTAGACAGAAACACCAGTTTGCCATTCTTCACATTATTAGACTGGTTATACTTAGGTTTTCACTTATTTAGAGAATATAGCTAATCAAAATAAACTTAGCAGCAAAAAGCCTTCAAATAAAATGACAAATTCAAAACATTTTGTTTATTTTATAGGACAATCTTTGTTTGATAAATCTTTTTTCTAGATGATCTGAAATATTTCACTTGGAACAATAAAGGAATAAACCTGTGTTTTAATTCTGTTCTTAAAATGGACACAAACAGAGCTTTCTAGTGGATAGAACTTATTCCACTAAATTTTCAGTTGATATTCTGTCTGAAACCATAAGTCTTTACACATCTGTAATGAAATACAACGCAAGGTTTGTTCTAAAATTGTGAAAAAAATTAAAAAAATCCTGCAACTTTATTATCTAATAAAAGTTGGATATTAGTCCAGCTTTCATATCTGTATTCCGCTACTAAAGAGTTATAAAGAACATGAAATCAGCACTAATGTTGAAAGAATGCATGCAACTAGTGGAATACATTACCTTGCTTCCAGCGCCCTCTGTTGGTGGCTTCCTAGAAGCACTCATTTCTATTGCTTAATTTAACACACGCAAACTATCTCCAAAGAACAAAACCAATTTTGTTTTACTGCAGCTTTATCGGTATAGATTACATCTTTTTCCAAATGGTTCAACTCTTTAGAAACAGTCCTCATGTCATAATTATTTTGCTGCCAAACTTATTCATTTAATCGTCTTAATCATTGTCACCTTCGTCTGATGCCGAATTAAATCACAAAATTAATATTTATATCCCCTTCAGATATTACAGCTCAGTACAAATCACTCAGATCCCCCACCCACCCCCAAAGGGAAAAAAACTAATTAGACAAACATTGATTAACATTTTTATTGTTCATAAGTCATTTCTGCACAAATGTTTACTAAAGAGAAAGAAAAAAAAGAAAAAACACAAAAGTGGAGACTGGAAGTTTATCTCCAACTTTGTTTTCTATATAGAATATAGCTCAAACTATCTTAGTTATAATAAAATCCTTCTTAGAATCACTGAAAAGAAAAAAAAAATAAGCTGAGGGAGGTGAGGTGTGTGCATAGCTTATAACCACCTCCATAAGAGAAACTAAAAGATTTAAATAAAGATTTAAAAGAAATTAAAAATGAGGTGATGATGTAAACCCAAATTGGGACTAAACTGTCAGTGGTTCACCCCAAACATGAGAAAAAGGACATAGAGCCGCAACACGATGCGGGAGAGACTAAACGGCTTAAAATGAGCCACGATGAAGAGAATGAAAAACTGGATCATTCAGGAAACAAAAACGGTTCAAATACAGTTTTTCCTGTGACGTCGTTTCTGACGTTAACGCAATAAAACTGTTTTCAGATAAAAATCTTTATTCTAACACCAAAGCAGTGTTTTTATCCTGCAGTTAGAAAAAAATTAAATATTCCAAATAAGGAATTGTAGATAAATCTCCCCTTTAGAAACTAGACCTAAAGGGTGGAGGACTTTAGTGGTTAAAAGCATTTCAGGCATTTTTAACAAATATTCTCTGAACCAAGAATTTGGCTGATGGGTGTTTGAAACGACGCTTCACCAAAAGATCCTTTATTGCTCTGTCCACTATCAGCAAAAGTGGATTTTAATTCAAACTAACTCCAAACTAAATAAGGCGATTCTTTGCTCCCAAGTTCAGCAGATAAAAGATTAACTAAAAACATGCTTGGAAATCTAGCAGGAAAAGCAAAAAAACAAAACCAGCCAGCTGGTTCTGAAAAAGATCACTTCCTTTCAATTTGGAGTCTGATGTGGTATTTTTGTTCCTGTTTCAGTCCAGTCTGTTCATTATTAGCAGTCCAGCTCCAGTAAACATCACAGGAACAATGTCGCTCCACCAGGGGGCAACAAAGAGCTCAACAGACCCTCTTCCAGATGTGAAGTTTTCTGCAGCTGGTTCCAATAAAGAGCCGAACAGTTTGTTCAGTTGAACTGATGGTCATCGTGCGTTTTAAGCCGAGCAGAACTGATTTGTTCCGATTAATCCTTCATGGAACTGAAGCAACAAGGCAGCAGCTTAGTGTTCAAACACGCAGCGAGTGGGAAAAACGGAGCTAAACTAACATCTCTCCTCACCGACACAAGCACTCCAACCACAGTTTTCATGGTGCTTTCGGCTCATTAGAGAGAAACTTAAAGGCACAGATTGCCCCGATCAACAGGGAGGAAAATATAAATGTTCATCATTAAACCTCTCTTACTTTTAGTGTTTGATCAAGGAGTTTAAACTCTTCAAATCTTTCTATTGTTGTCGATTCCTGTTTTGTGTTTGGATCCCTAACCAGCAGGATTACAGATTCTGCACCCATTTACATGCAGCACAGATTTCAGAGAAACGTCACAAACAATGATCCATCTGGGCAGCAAAGTCAGACTTTTAGACAAACTGAAAATTCTGCTTCTTTATGAAAAAAAAAAAAAAATCCTGACAAGAAAAAAGGTACAGATTCAGATCAGAGAGTGGAATAAAAATTAAAAGCTTATAGTGAATTTGACATTTTAACAGATAAATCAAGCCTGTTATCTATTATCTGAAGGTTTCCTTTAGATCTATTGCTTCTATTCAGACAGATTAACAGACATGTCATCCACAGGGAGTCTCTGATCATTTCAGCTCGAATGGAAATGATTCAAATTAGGAAAATAAGAGTGATATCTTTAAGGTTGCAGAAAAGGCAATAAGGTTTACAAAACAAAGTGTGCAGAAAGTGCCAGAAGAGTAGGAAATGGTGCAGAAGCTGAACAGTCAGACTCACTGAAAGAAGAGGCAGTCAGAGCTCTGACGTCCATCATGAATGGGTCACACACGACAAAACAAAACAAAAAAAGAAAAGAAAAAGCTGCACACAGTGAGAAACGTGTAATCAAAATGAGCTGATATGGTGAGAGGATGTTTTATCTAATATAAATGTCAAAATGTAGAACATCTAATTAAATCTTCCTCTCCTGACCTTTTTTTTAACCTTTTTATTTTCTTTCAGAACAGCTTTCACCTTTCCAGCTGTCCAGCTTTCTGTCAAAAAGCTGGACACAAAATGATGCATTAGACACTTCTGAACTTCTTCATTCACACAAAGCAGGGAGCATCTTCCCTTCAACATCACAAGGAGGCAGCTATGACAGTGCAGACAGACACTGCAAACGAACTGGACATAAAGTGCAAACAGACGTGGTTTTTCCCTCTCATGGCGTCAGACCAGCTGAAGCTCCAGTAAAACCAGAGGCAGAAGGTGAGCAGGCGGCTGGTCTAATGGCTCTCTATCACCACCGGCTCATAGCCGCCGGCAGAAACCCTGAAAAGAGACAAAAAAAGAAAGGGTGACGCATCCGGTCAAACTCTTCAAGTTCTGCTTGCTCATCAGGAGGCTGATGAAAAGAGGAGCAATTCATTACAGGAAACAGAAACTGGGATTTCAAATCCAAAAAGGAAAAAATTTAAATGTTATATCCAGACAGACGGATGGATGAAGCTCATCTAAAATTCAGGAAACGCATTCAAACCTTAACAAAATGAAGTACGATAATATAAAGACTGGTAAAGTGCTGTAATAAATGGTGACCTGGTCAGTTAAGTAGCAGAGGAGTCGTCAGTCAGACGTTTTGGTGTAAATCAAATTAGCTGCAGGTCCTACAGGGGGAACAAAGACGAGCAGAAATAAAAACAGGAATAGTTTTTCAGGCGGAGGCCAGAAGCCGTTCTTTTCTGCTCGTATTTATCTTTTTCCTGTGTCTCAGTAGTTGTCATTAGATCAGGGTGTGTTGGTAACATGGGGCAATAGCTGGACCCTACAGAGGTTGGAGGTCTTTAACCTTTTAGCAGGACCAGGATCTGCTCCCGGATCCTCTGTAGGTCCTAGGTTCCTCCTCTTTGATTTCTGTTCAGATTTCTTGCTAAAAATATAAAACCTAAAATTACCATCAAATGATTCTACACATTATGTTTCTAACATCACCTATTCCAGGTCTGTGATTTTTTTTTTTCAGTCCATCAGAGTTCTTATCCAGACTTTGGAGAAAACTTGTTTCCAGCTCACGGAGAATTAAAGCTTCAGAGATTAACTGCAGTAAGCTCAAACATCGGGTACATGATAATTATATAATAGCTGGAACTGATTTCAAATTGTCAGGAAATAAAGAGCCAGAAGTCATGAACTGAAAGGAAATTATTCATGTTGCAGAAGTAGTTAAAGAAAGGTACTGGTCATAAGGCATACACCTCCAGAGATTAGACAGCAGAACAATTTCAAATAAGGTTTTATTCTCCACTGGATCAACTTCTGCTTTCTGACCAACAGTTTAAAAGCAAGAAGATGAATCAGGATGGATGCAGAGAGGAGGGTCCACAGACGGTCTCACCTGTTTCCCAGCCGGATGGCGCTGAGCGCTGTGGTTCCATCTCTGCTGACAAACAGTCGCAGGTTACTGTCTGAAAAGCAGAAACACAGCAGAGAATGTCAACAGAGCTACAACTACCGCAATATTCAGCTGAATAATCTGCTGGTGCTTTCATTTTCTGATGGATGCTGTTATATCTGGCTACAATAAACACAGCAAACCGCTGCAAGTATCTGGGTGGGGATGCCCCTTCCAGCAGGGACACACTGTGGACATGCACCCAGAGCTGGGACAGAATGCTGCACAGAATACCCCTGTGTTAAAATGGCCTAGTCAAAGTCCAGAATGTAGTCAAACAGAGAGGCTGTTTCTCAATATGTGTACTTGTGCGTTCTCCCGTGCTCATGAAATTTCCTCAGCCTCGGCCCTAGTACTGTTCCAATTCACAAGAACAGTGAACGGAAAAAGTCCCCGGATGTTGTTCCTGCCCCTCCCTATTTACCGAGTATGCATCAGAGCAGACTTGTCCGTTCTTGAGATTGACAGCTGTCTCAGCATGCACTGCGGCGGCAGCAGCAGCTTCCAGGTTAGCCCTCACAGAGCTCAGAATATTAAGTTAAAAATTCTCTTTTCTGATGCTGTTGTTCAATAAAAGTAAGTTTTAAGATCATTTGAGGCGAGAACATTATACTTTTAAACGTCACTATATGGCCCATTTACTGATTTGATGCATAAAAAATATATATATATTTTTTTTAAATCCGAAGTTGAAAGGACTGCAGCAACCAGTGGACCTCCGAGGGTAACGGCGGCCTGGTCTAAACATAGCCCGTCTGCGGCAGCCCTCTCTCGGCGTGAAGGACCGCTGGCTCTGATGGCGAGTGTTTTGGTTTATTTGGCAAAATTTTAATTTGATTTGTGTCCATCATTATTCCACCACTAAAAGATAAAAGTAAGAATATATAATTATCAAAAGACAATTAATAACAGGAGGTGTAATGCAGCTCTAGACTAGCCTAGCATGTGGTGACGTCACAAGTACGCTTCTGATCCAATTGACCCATATTTAAGCTGCGTGCTCGCAGAGTCTATACTCTATCTGAAATCATTTGAAAAAGGAAGAAAAATCTTTTGAAAGGTTAAAGTCCAACTGATCTTAAGGCTTTTTACAGAGATAAAAATGTTGCTTGTTATTCCTGAGGGTCTAATGATCACTCCAGTGACCAGGTGCACATTCCAGCTCAGCTTCGAGAGTTTCCACCGTTAAGGAGGTGAACAAACGAGCCGGACCAGGTCGGCTCAAGCTGCATCAGGAGGTCTTTTGTTTGAGCTCTGGGGTCCAAAGTTGGAGTTTCATCATAGTTGTGACATTTGGTACAAACTCCAACCCTTCAGCGGTTCCAGTGCAAAAACTAAGCTGTGCTGCAATCAGTGGCTGCACCTCCTCAAACACACCAACACGAAGCTTCCCCTGCAGAGACCGCTGGGAGGCCACTCTCACTCTACCTTCAGTGTTGTTGACATCTGCAAAGTTTTGGCTCTGGACAATTTTCTCCACAATGTCGTCGGCATCAATACGGGTGTCGTTTACCCAGGTGGGGTGACTCTCCACCGAGTCCTGCTTCCTCCTGAAACACGGGAAAACGATTGGTGAAAGTAGCAACAGAAATCTGTAACTCCAGGTTGGATGGAAGTATTTTCCCTCTATCTGTACCTGAGGGGTCGGTTTGGGGGCAGCACAGGTCGAGGGGGTCGTGGAGGTCTCTCTGGACGTCCGGCGTCCTTGTCGCTCTCTGGTGGCGTGTCAGTGGAGAAGCACAGTCCTCCAGATGCGCTGCTTCCTGTGGAGGTATTCCTGCGATGCGTGAGGTCCGACAGGCTGGAGGAGCAGGAGTGCTCTGTGCTGTAGCCTGAGGGACAAAAGAGGAAATCAAAACAAGAAAACGTAAAAACAGCATGTTTGGCCTCTGATGATGACTTTTATTTAGCCTGATGTTTGTGGAGAAAGATTAGAGAAATCCAAATGTAGAGCGCCGTTTAAAAATAACCACACTTTCTATACATTTCCATCTTTTTTCCAGCTGCACAGGAACCCCTGATATCTAAATATTTAAACGAAGTTCCAATAAATTCTGAGCGACTTCTCAGAATTTAAGAATTGACCATCAGACCTGCTGGTGAATTTCCTACCTGAGATTTTGCTCTGCTGGCTGGCGTAGCTGGAGTTCCGCGAATGGCCGGACTGGAAAGCCTCTGCCGGACCAGACTGGTTCTGATACATCTCAGAGTCGTCAAGGAGACCTGAAGACAGCAGAGAAAGAAAACAGATCAGTCAGCTCCTCGTAGGCGGGAAGAATGAGTCAAAACATTTCACACAGATTAGCCTCCAGCCAATCTTTTCGTTTATGTTAGCGGCAGAAGGAAGCAGAACTAGATGAGCTGTAATTCAGGGATCCAGAGTAAAATGTCTCTGTTCGGTTCTAACTGACCCATCGTCGACTCCACCAAGTTCACAATAAAATATCGAGCAATTCTACGGTTTTAAACTGAAACTGTTTCCTTTTTTTTCCTTTTCAAAACTAAAAAGTTTTTGTTTTTAAATCCATTGAGAATAGACTAATTTTATAAGGTTTCGTGAAATTTTTGCAGCGTTTTCAGATTTAAAATCCTTTGGGGAAAGTTTGTAAGTTTGATGATTGCATCCAAATTCATGTTCACTCTAAAAGGTCTTTTTATAGACCTGGCCCACCTAATTAACCCACAAAAATGTTTGTCCACCTGAAATTGAGTCTGGTTTAAAAGCACAGAACATTTTTATGAATCCTAATCAAAAAGAAGCTTTATTAAAATCAAAACTACATTAAACCCAAGAAACCTAAGCTAAAAGTTGGATCCAAGTACTTAGCAAAACCTCTGGTTTAGACTTATTTTAAGGTTAAATTAATTTAAAAAAAAGTCAAAATAAATTGGTAAAGTTTAGAGAGCTGAAAATAATGCTAACAGAAAACACAGAGGATGTTAAAAGGCCTTTTCTCCTGCATAGCCTAACCTTCCTGGTCAAACACCAAAGGCCCAAACTCTGCCTAAACCGAGCATTTCACAAACTGGGAGCTTGATCTGAAACCTAACTTGATCTCGGAGCAGAGTACAGCAGCATAAGTTTATAGTATTTAGAGAAACGTGACACTCTGAAGTGTGAAACCCACCCGAACTGATGATGGAGGGCCGAGGCTTGGAGGCCCGGCCCAGAGAGACGCCTCCGGCTGGCCCGCTTCCCTCAGCTGTTCCCTCCCCCTTACAGTCCAGCTGCAGGGTGTGTTCCCGTCCTGGGACAGAGATGGACTTTGCTGTACTTGGAGGGCTGCAGCAATGGGGGAAATAAAAAAGCAAAACAAAATAAATGATGCAAAACGGTTTTATCAGTCTGGAAGAGATTAAAGGGAGCAGAAAGTGCTGCAGTGCTTAGCGGTGCCCCACACGATAAGACTGTCTTCACCGACTGAAGGAAAAAATGAGTCATTGTTTCAACAAATACTTTAAGTTTACAAAGAAAATGTTTCAAGGTTTTAATCTTCTCACACAAGAACCTGAAAAATCAAACCCTACAGAAGAAATATCAGAAAGACTGGATGTATTTTTTTGTGAAAAGATGAGCATTGATACCGCCTAAACCGAGTAAAAAGGACCAGAGCTTCAACCAGGAACAGTTTCTGCTCCTTCAAAGGGCTCACAGAATGATTCTATAGGGTATGTGGTGTTGGTCCTTAAGGTCTATGAATAGGGTGTGTAACATCGGTTGAGGAGGGGTGGCTCATGGCTCTCTGCTGAGGTCCCGTCCAGTCAGCGGCCCAGCAGTCAACACCTCATACCACCACAAAAAAAATAAATAAAAAAATGTGTCCTCCTTTTCAAGAACTCAAATCTGGTCACCATAGATATGCTAGTATTGCTATCAACAGCTTAGCGACAAACTAATACTAACAGCTTTTGGTTGTGGTGGCCTTACGGTCAGAACAGCCCCTCAGTTCAGGAAAAATAAGTTTAGTCTTGGGTAAAATGCTTAGAGCAAATGAACAGCTGAGCATCAAACTTTGCAGGGATCTTCTGATACACAAAAATAATCCCTGCCTGTCGAGTCAGGAAGACTGTGAAAGATTTCCCCTTACTCTGTGCAGCCTGGAACACTGCATTACTGACCGTGGTTCTGACTCATTTTCAATAGAGAAACTGCCTGCTTTGTAATTCTTGTAGAAATAAACCCAACTATAGGCTAAACAGCTAAACTTGTGTCCTACATCTTCCTCTATTCATGCTCTTGGTCCAGTGAACCAGTGGGCTGGTCTGTATGTTAATTTCGGGCGTGACAAAAGTACAGGCCAGATCACCTTCATGCCTTCACCTCTAGATGAAGCTGCTGTGGATCCTTCTGGACTCTCCAAAAGAATGTATAAGTATCTTCTTTAACACAAGTAGCATGGTTTCATCATTCAAACAAAGCATTTTAACGAGTCACAGACACAGGGAGAAAAAAAAAAGAAAAAAACTGAATTAATGTTGAGCTTACGTTTTGAAACAGGGATCTCCAGAAAGAAGAGTCATTCCGATGATCACCTGTAAGACGTGAAACAGAAAAGTCTCTTTAAACACAACAGCTCAGATGAAGAAATATCACTTTTCCCATTCCGATAGATTTCTCCTGACCTCATCGAGTCTGTTTTTAACGTGTTAACATATTTGATGAGATTCGATTATGCAAGGTTTATACTCTCCACTGAAATAAAATTTTTCTTAGAAGAACAAAAGTCAAAATAGTGCGGTTTTAAATTTGTAGATGTTATTCCAGTGACAGAAAGAATAAAGCTAAACTGGTAGAGCCTGCAGGAATCGCCCATTAGACCCACTGAGGTGTGGCAGAAGTGGAGAAGCAGGCCCATTGCACTGGTTCAACAATTATTACAACAATATAGAATAAATAGCTTGTAGATGTATCTCATGTCAAAGACAAAATGTTCCTGAATTTGCACATCATGTCAGAAACAAACTCTTGTTCCATGACTGATCATCTCACCCTTCCACGACCGATGGTTTCAAACACATTGCACTTTACTTCTTTACTGTAATTTACTGTAAGTTAATGAACTTGCATGGTGTACTGCTACTGTTTATTTTGATAAACAGAAATACTGGAAGTACAGTCTACTTCACTGCTGTTTGGAGTGGAGTTCCCTGTCTAATGCCACTACAATGTGCATTTATTTTTTGTTGTGTTGCTTTATAGTATTATACATATTTCATAGACAGATGTAGCTTATTATTGCGCATAAATATCAAGTTCTAAAATATATATTTTTTTATTCTTAGATTATAAACTCTACACATATATCTTGATATATATGTATAATTGTCCCTAAAAGGAAAATGGTGAAGATAAGTGCATTAGTCCATTTCATTAATGAACCAATATTTAGTATTTTATATTCTATAATTTAAATAAATGTTATATTTAAAGTTATGATAAGGAAATTATTAAATTATGAATTCTTTTTTGAAAAAGTAGTTATTCTAATAGTACAGTGACGGAACTAATAACTACATTTTTGTAAACAAGACCCGTTGCTTTTTTTCAGTAACCTTCCTTACACTAAAACCAACAGGCTGAGTCTTAACTAACCGCTGTTTGTTTAGCAAAAAAACGATGGACTAAAAACGTCTTGCAAAAAGAGGCGGGTGGAGAAATTTCCAGAGATATTCGTCCCTACTTGCAGCTAAAGGAGGATAATAAGAGGTAATGCATACACCACCACTTTTAAATATTTATTTGCATTGATTCAAACTCAAACATTTTTGTCAGATATCTAAAAAAAACACATTAACATTTGAGCCTATTCTAAAGTTTAACCAGAAACCCAGCCTGAACTCTTCTGTCATTTATAATGTTTTATACAGCCTCAGTCGTCTCCTTGCCTTCAGTATGGAGTTGTCCTGCCGTGTGTTCTTGGTGTCATATCCTTCCAGCAGACAGCAGCGAACCGTAGAGCCAGAACCGGCAAACTCGGCCATGTTGAGGTCTGTGAAGCCCAGCTGAGGGGAGAGAAGAGGAGTTTGAACTTAGTTAATTGCAGATTCACTAATGGAGGCTTTGAGCTGCATCTATTTCAGGCACATGCTGAGAAAAACTAAGAATCCTGTGACACCCAGTGTTTAGCAAGCTGAGTAATCTCACTTTAACAGCAACGTTTCAAGTTTTAGTTTATGACAGGGAGCAAAAACCACACGGCAGTCTTTGTAGATATAGCACCGGTTTATTTTTAACATTATTTTTGTTTTTCTTTCTTAAATCTGGAGCTTCTTTAATTTCCAGAATGACTGGATCTGATGAGCCATTACTATATACTCTATATGATAACACTTCTGGTCACTCTAGAGCAGTAAACTATGGTCCAAGCTCCACCCAACCAAACCTGCTCCATATTCTGTCCATGATTGTTTTGGTTGTTTTAATTCACGATTGTCCAGCCTCTAACATCGGATCTGCATATCAAATCAAGCCTCATCTACCTCATAGCAGGTGTGGACTTGGACTTGATTCTTGTCAAACTTGAGTAAAAGATTTGATGACTAGACTCGTTAGGAAAATATATCAGGAAAATGACTTGAGTCTCGAATCTAACTGGAAAAATAATTAATTTCGATCAGATTTCTTTACTTAAAATGGATTCATGTTCTTATTAAAGTCAGAAATAAGGTTGGAGAGTGCTCCCAAGCTGCAAACTCTTAGCCCACTTCAGGGCTTAAAGCCTTTGAGGAACAAGTTGAACATTTAGAAAGCATATGTACGACTTGTGACTACACATGCTAGATTTACATGGCTAAGCAGGTACATCACAGAGCTAAATAAAAGAATTGGGTGCTGTGGTGTCGACGTTCTCTGGAACTCTGAATGCTTAGGCAGACCAGATGAAGGTTTCTATGCTACCAGCTATTAAATAAACCCTTCCCCTTCCAGCATGACTGTGTACTAGTGAATAAAGCAAAAATCGTGGAGAGAGGCTGACCTGGATAAGCTTGACCGACCTGCAAAGAGTTCAGAAGTAATAACTAGTCTGTTGATGTACTGAACTACATCTCTGTCGCTCTGGGATGAACAACCCGCCTCCTCATCATCCGCAGCTGTTCCAAAACGCTGCAGCCAGTCAGTAACAGACGCAAAAACAAAACTCCCAGATTTTCCTCCCTTTACCAGTTGCCTGCACGTTTTCTGATCATTTATCAGATTTTACAGTCAGGCACCTCCTACCTCTCAGCTCTGTTCCCAGCAGAACTCTGAGGTCCGGTAACCCGGAGCTTATTGATATTTAAGAGCTCTGTCTGTTGCTGCTACCAAACATTGTAAGGACTTTCCACTCTCTCCAAGGATGGCCAATACTTGAAATTAAAATAAAGACTGCCTTTAATTCCTATTGAACAGAAGAATCTTCTTTGAACTATTATTTTTATCTTTTCATTTAATATTATTCCATTAGCTTTACTGTAAATGTAAAACTATGTTGACCAATTTGTTTTGTTCCTCATATAACCCTGTACATTACATTGGTAATAATGCTCTTTCTATATATACAGCCTGATTAACGATCTAAGAATGAGACGCTTGGTGCAAAGTTTAAAACTTCTGACCTCTGAAGTGTAGGTCAGGAGTTTCTAAATTCCAGCGCTGCCACAAATAACTCAGATAAGACCCTCAAACACCCCCCCTCTACTCAACTTTAACCCTTCTACCAGGTGGAATCGGCCCATTATACAAGCTGTACGTGATGTTATTCCTAATCAAGTGGAACGTTCCCATTCTTCATTCCCCAGGTTTTCCTTTCTGTAGGGGAGCTTCTGTTTTCATAGGTGCATGTTTAAGGAAGCCAACCTCTAAGGAGGGAAGTGGAGTAAATTTAACTCGAGGAAATCTAAAAGGAGAATAGGTAAAAACAGAGGAAGCAGTTCCTGTCATGCAACATTGTCCGGTTATAAAGAAAACAGTGGGTTTGGGTTCACGAGGGGTTTGACTTGGCTGCGCTGAAGAAATATGACTCATCCGTTAAGAGCCGATACGGTCGGAGAGGTGCTGCCAGGATGTTTCCCCCTCCAGCATCCAGGCACAAGTGGGCACAAAGGGGTTGGGTTATGATTCATGTTTGCACCCAGATGGAGGATTTACTTGTCAAAGCGAAGCCAGAAATGCTAATATTTACAGGACAGGGCATTACGGCTTACAGAAACTGACACACAGTCATCTGTAACTGTTTCTATGTGTTTATAGAAGCAAGAGGCAGACATAAGCTCTTACCTTCGTGTACGCTTTTCCTCCTTTCAGTTCCTGCAGGGAGAACAGGAAAGACTATAATGAACCCAGTGATTCACTTTTGATTAAGGTGGCCTCCAATTACAGACCTCAAATCAAAAGAAAAGCTGAGACCACACACACACACACACACACACACACACACACATACACAACCTGCTGTGGAGTTTAATGAACAGGTTGAAAGATTTAGCATCTGCACTTAAGTATCTGCAAAGAAAATAGCTCCAGACGTGTTTCTTCTAAACTGGAAGACAATATTTTGATATTTCACACCAAACGTAGGACAAAAACTCCCAATATTTGCAGACAGGAACTAAATGAGGAGGAGAATGCTAAGGAACGCTAGGGAAAAGAAGGTTACAATAAGAAGGCAAGCTGAAGATTAGGTCAGTTAATCAGTAATTGATCAAGTAAATAAGAAAAGAATACGAATCCTAAAAAAGGGAGGGACATGAGTTATAGGGAAAAATAAAAATATCAAGCATTTCTGGAAAACAATCCAAACTCATAACTTTTCGAAACTGCATGGGAATTAATTTCTGTAGTTCACAGATAGTATTCAAACACCAGTCATATTTTATGTAAATACACACACATATATATGCATGTGGCCTGCATGCTTTGACTAGCTGCTTATAAATCCTAAATCCTTTTTCAAACAGATGGGGAAAAACAGCCGGTGAGTAATGACACCTGCTTTAGAGAGAAAAAGAAAGGCAGCCTGTGAGAGATCACGCTTCAGGAGTCGTACCTTCCTGACGGACACCCTGCAGACGGATGGATCCAGGACTCCGGTGTGGGGGTTGGCGCTCATTTTTGACACAAAGGTGAACCTCTTCCTCCAGCGGACACAGTTCTCATGAACTTCCTCCCTGCAGGAAAGAAAGAGAACAAAAACATTTGAGGAAATATTTTAAGTGTAAAGAGAGGACAAACGGTTCTCATTTTGAAGTAAAAAAAAAAAAAACCCTTTTGCTTTCAAGTTGTTTTCAACATGTTGAGTTCACTTTGGATCAAACTGGGGCTGGAAATCAGATCATGACTCCGTTTTTCATACCAAGCTGAGACCCACAGCTTCTAAACACATCTGATAAATTTTATTGATTTGAAAGCAGATTTTAAAAGTGCAGATTCCCAACATTCTGTCACATTAGTGAAAGACATTGACTTGTGTGGACCCCTGTAGAATATAAAATCCTGTGAGCCACCTTTAAGCCATCCTGATAAATGGGAAGTGCTCAATCTGTAGGAAAACAAACCACTTCACTGGTTTGTTTGCTTCTAAAAACAACTACTGGTCTGATCAGCAGGTCCACGACTTCCTGCAAACTGCTGCTGCTTTGCTGGATCCTCATGTGGAAAATGTGACATACTGACTGGAAAAAAGAAAAATGTGATTTTCTGTCATCTGATAACTTGAAAGCAAGAAAACAAACCTTCAACTGTGTCTGTTCCACATTATCTGAACAGCTTTGGTCAAACATTTAAAGCCAAAGCAGAAGATAACAAAGGGCAGCATAGCATGTTTAGTTTGCTGTGCTCTACATGCTTACAGCTGCTAACCATCTCTAAGCAAAAACGTAAAACACGCTTCAGGAAAACGGCCAAAAAGAAGTAGAGTGTAACAGATCTAAAAAAAAAAAACTTAAAAGAGGCATTTCAATTTATGTTTACTTTTAGTAGATTTAATAAAAAGTGTCAGAGCAAGTAAACAAAAACCACAGAATTGCTGCGTGTCTCTAGAAGGTTTTGAAGATTTGAAAGGGGTTAAAAGGGAAAAAAAAGGGATAACACCATCTTAAATCGACAAAGTCCAAATAAAATCTAGTTCAGTTTATTTTTATACAAAAAAAAAAAAAAAAGTTAATTACAATAAAGGCCACCTTACAGCACTGTCCGAGTAGTACGAGTGCGATCCAGAAAACAATATTCAATCCAATCATTTACACAGGTGCAGTCTAATCAAACCCCAAGTTTTGGATGATATATGGCCTGTACTTATATAGCGCTTTTTTAAGTCATTAAAAAGTCTACATTGTAGACCAAGCTGCCTTGGGGCTCACTGAAAGAATCTTGGCTGCCGTACACTGGCGCCACCGGGCCTTCTGACCACCATTGAGACTGAAAGGTAACCCTCCAGTTGCAGGGCAAACTCCTCCATCCGACGCCACTGTCGCCCGTCTGGATGCAAAACTGGTATATTATCTTGGGGTGCATCAAGTCACTGGGTTCCCAGTAATTGCATATCCTAGAAAAGTATGTGATAACACTGGAAAGAAACAACTTTCTTTCAACAGGAAGAACCAGAACCATGAGGAGAGTAGAAACAGCCCACCTACCCCCCAACTTCAGCCCAATCAGCATCAAGCCTGCCCATCCCATCTCTTGGAGAACATTTCTCCAGGCCAAAAAGTAAATAAAAACATAACGTTTTTTTTTTTTTGCTGCATAGATTTTATCTTTGGAAGTTATACAAATGTTTTTTATAGTTTTTCTAACAACAGTTTTGAGAAAATTTTCATTTAAAGGCTGTACTAGGATGAGCCAACAAGCGATTTGACTGAGCTAAATTTAACCACACCATGCAGTCAAATTTTAGTCAAAATCTATAAAGTTTCTCCATTTTTGAAAACAAATAAACAAAAAAACTAACAATTACATGTTCAGTTTTCTTTAATGTTCCTGTGTTGTCAGAAACTACAGTTTTGAAAATAACTGTCATTATAGCTAAATGCTGGCTGTTAAAAGCCCCATGATTTCAGTAAATGACCCGTCAGATGACAAAGCATAATACATAATTCGAACGTTGTTGTTTTAAAATGGCCAACAGTGAGAGTTCAAGTCTTTTATTGGATTGTCTTCCCCATGGAGTCGTTTGGATGAGCTGAATGTTTCTGGAGTCACTAAAACCTCCAAGATGCCTTCGTAATTACGCCGCGTGTCAATCAGAGATGGGGCAGCATGAGAGATGCAGCATCTTTGGGTCAAAAGTGAAATCAAAGCGTCCTCTAAGCAAACATCACTGTAACCAAGTTCAGATTGCATTCTCATGACGCTGTGGTCAGAAACCCGAAAAGGTCAACATGTTGCTCAACGCTGCAGAAATTACAGTGCAAGACCAAACATTGTGTTGAAATATAGCCTGCTGAGGTATTTATGGCACCGTCTGCCATTCTACAATCAGATACAGCTTTCAAAGAAAGGTAAACAATACACAGAAACTGCATTTTTACTGTATACTCTGTATTTTACAATATCATCGGATTGTTTTCTTCCATTTTTTGGGGCTGGGTAGAGGCTAAGCTCTTCCACCAGAAAATAGGACACTCCAACAGATATTTCTCCTGAGGCCTTTTACACAAACAGAAATATGACGGATTATTATTATGGTGAGCTCCAGCACTCTGACCCTAGTTCTTCTTGCTGCTGTTTGCAGAGAAACAGAGAAATGTGGAACTGAAGTCTTTCGTGCCGGGGACTGCAAGGATTTTCTAGTTAACCACTTGAAAGTTTGTTTGTGTGGCACTTTTTTTTATTATTATTTACATCCATCATCTAACCACTTATCAATGCAGGGCTGCTTTCTCCTTGTGACTCTTCCATACCAGATGTCCTGTTGTCATATTTCAGGCGTACCATATTAAACAAGCTTGATATTTTGAGACGCATCATGCTTGAGGTTAACATGCTATTGTAATATGTATCCAGTTGGGCAACAGATACTCACATTGGAGACTAAGGACATTTCTCAGGGTCAAAGAGTGATGGAAGCACAAAGGGGACAGAGAGGAAACATGAAAATGGGCTGATATCACATCTGAGATTATCACCTCAATATTTCCCAATATTGTTGCCATTGCAAGACTTTCCTGTTATCTTTCTCCTGATTCAGATGGATAAAAGTTGTTCTATCTAGGTCTGTGGGATTCATTGATTCAAGGTATGGAAATAACTGTTAGTAAAAGTAGCATAGAAACACATTTGATTAAGGAATCAGTTGTGAGTGAGAGCTGGAACTTCACAAAAAAAAAAAAAAAGCACCAGATTCATAAGAAAAAAAAACAAAAAAACAAATACAGACGACTTCAGCTTTTCCTCAGTGTTGCAAAGCAAATATGAAAGTGTAAAAGGCAAAAAAGATAGTTTGAATAGACTCTAAGGAGAGTAATTATGACTAGTCTAAGCTGTACTGACGCTGCAGCTGCTCCAAACACACCCTTCCCCCCCCTTCAAGTTATTCATTATCCACGAGCGCTGCCCCACATGCACAGTTCTAACTCCTAATTTCTCCCTAAAGCCACGAATCACAGTGAAATCATGAGACGATGCCATTCGCCATAGTTTTTGATTTTATATCTGCAGATCTTAATAACAAGAAACTGAAAAAATATTTTTTTTCCTGTGGTGTTTTTTGCATTAAAGACTGTTGAGGAACTTAACTTAAGGATATGTATTCCAAGGTATTGTATTCCCAGCCTGGAAGTCCATTACAGAGGAAGGAAATATAATCATGATAAGATACAGGCTTATTTTTGTCTTCCATTTCTTATAACAGTTTTTTTCTGGAGGTGAAATAATCATCCAAACTCTCTGAGAGTAGAGCTCGTGGTAATTACAATAAAAAATTTTTTTATTTATTTAGCTTAAGATGACATTAACTATGACTATGGTCTGGGAATTTACAAATAATAAAAATACATAAATAAAATCTTTAAAAAGCCGTTAAGACCAGAAACAAAAGACAGAGTCTTAAACAGGCCTGATAAAAATAAAGGGACGTGTAATTCCCCTCATTTGGAGAGATGTTTGATGATCCCTAATGCCATGGAAACAAGTGAAGTTCTGGGAAGAAGTTTATACCAAGCAGCTCACACACAGTCCCAGGTCTTATCAGGAGCCCCGCGCTTTCACTCTCTCGAGCGTGTCCGCCAGAGCGTTCCCGAACCACATTCCTCAGTCCAGATGTCTTTGTTCAGGCTCCATGGAAACCTCACTCTGAAATCCAACGAGGTGCTGCCAGCAGCTCCGAAGAAGAGGACCAAGCACTCACATCTACCCTTTATTTTTCAGATTTCCCCCCTTCTTTAATGACCCATTTGCTGTCAGTGTCAGAGGAGATTGTGTTGAAAGATTTATCAGCGATCACGTATTTGGAGGTCTAAGGTGGTTATCCAGAAAAAGGCTACAGGGATTCACTGTGTAACCTAAGGTGCTGTGCAACAGTATCAATTCATCCTTCATTTCGTCACATTTCCTTCCAAACAAAGCATGATTTGTTCATAATTAGACCTCAGTTTCATCAGACCCTGATAGGCAATAAATCAACTGAAAGAATTGCTAAATATTTAGATCTAATTCCAAGATAATAGTTTAATTAAGGTATTGCAAAAGTGATTAAATTAGTGGGAAATCCTAAAATCCTTTAGTTTTGTTTTTCACTGGGCCTGGCTTGATTAAAACTGAAGGAGCAACCTGTGGTGGAGCAGTCTGGAGATTTCTTCCTATTGATGAAGAGGAATTGTTCCTCCTCTGAAGAATGAGATGTGTCCCATCTTCCAGTACAGCCTTGCTGACAGCATGGATACGTCCCAAGTTACACAACCCCTTTATGTCTGTCTTAACTGTCTGTTAGAGTCTTGTTTTCAGACCAAGAAGGGCATGAAGTTATTCTAAGAGCCAGTCTTTAAGAGATAAATGCATTTTTGTAACAAAGGAAGTAAGACTTTATAATGTTTTCATAATGAAGTTTGAGGATCTAGTTTAAGTTTTATTTTAAAAAAATAAAGAAATAAAATGCATGTAAACAAACATTAATGCAATTGAAATTCTTGTCTCCACCAACAGCAAAACAGAAGAAGAAAAAAAATAACCTATATTTCTTTCTATATTCTTTCCAGATTTCTTGTTATTCTGTATCATTTAAGAAAAACAAATGTCCCACCTTTGTATCCAATTATATTACTAAATTTGGACTTTTATTTTTCAATTTTTACATAAGTAAAGGACATCAATCTGCACTTTCAAAGGATCAAAAGATCACGCGTACTTTTGACACATCTGCACCAAACAAATTGGTATGTAGACGCCACCGAATGGTTGCTATGGAGACCTGAAGTCTCCATGATGCCGGTCTTTGCTCTAGTTCTTAAGCAGTGAACTTTAGAGATTTATTTTACGTCCCTGAAGTCTCCCCCTGACTGTGTGTGATGCCAAGATAAATATAAGTCCTTGTCTAGCTAGTGGTCAGAACATGGGCCTCTGTGTCACACTATTTGTATACCCCTGGGAAACAAGAGGTCATGTTCAACCATTTAGTAGTTTTGATGCTTCTTTCACAGAATAAACAAAACAAGTCATTTTAAAGCTTGACTTTAATTTTGTGTTGTGTTTTATTTGATCAAGATCAAATCATTGCTTGAAAAATGAACTTGCCCTACTTTTTTCATACCAGGAGTTAAATAATGTAAATAATCGTCTGTACCATGGAGATTTCTCATAAACAAAGCAAATTTAACATGTTTTTTTCCCCCCTATAGTTTTCTCCATCGGTTTCAGATTTGGCTGAATTTCTAGAGGATAAGTCTCCTCCAATCATGCTCATTACCTTACCCTCTTGAGACCAGAAATAGGTGAAACTAGCTAGAAATGATTTTTGTTTAACAGAAGAGTGTTAAAATTAAAGTTGCCGCGAATGAGTCCTTCCTGTGCCTTTGCCTCAGACAACTTAGCTAGTAAAAATATTACCTGTTAGATGTTTGGCTTCCATGTTAACAAACACAGAAATAGAACAACCTGATCAAGTAAAGAAATTAGTCCTACAAAATGACAATAAAAATTTTTCTAAGTAAGTCTAAGTTATTACCGCCTTGAAGAGCCACACTGTTGTTCTGCAGAACACAGGCTTATTGCAGAGTAAAAGGGTCTAAAATCAAGACTAAAGTGACAGTAGATGAACACTGAATAGGACGAGTGTTCATATGAGTAGATCTGATGGGTAGGGGAAAAAAACAAAGCTGGACATTGTCCTTCACAATGAATATAACCTGCAGTTAATCCTTTCATCACTTTGGAAAAGTAGCTGAGAGAATGAGCTTCGAAAAAGAGAAGTGATCTGAGCAAAAGTTACAGGAATCATATCTATTAAACATCAATCAGCGATCTTTAATCTGAAAATAAATCAAATTAAGGTTGCCTGTACTCCAACTGTAAGATATTTGTTTGGACTGAAATGGAGGGAAATGAACTCTCCTCCATCCGATTTGCCTGACGGTGATAAACTAGAACCCAGCCTGAACCAGCGATAAGTAAACCTGCTGTCTGTGATGACCAATGGCCCCCATCGGACCCCAGCATGTGATGACTCATCTCAGCAACCAGGCGCTCTGGGATCCTTATCTACCATCCTGGCAGCTTGGAAAATCTGGGGCTGCAAGAGAAACACAAACAGGGGCCTGACTGGGTCGGGCTATGTTGAGATAAACGACACAAGAGTGGAGCGCAGCGGATGTAACATCAGGACAGGAGGAGAGGCTGTAAAGATGTTCCTAAACCTTATAGGGACAGTCGTCCATTAAACAACCCCGATACACATAGACAGAGACAGAATAAACTTCGGTCAGTCATCACTATGAGACAGTAACTACAGATTATTGCTCTGAAACTTAACGGGACAGCATTATATTTAAACAGCTAGATGAACTTCGCTTTAGTTAACAACCACAGCTTATGTACCATCACTGACTACCTGTTGTTTTTTGGTTTTTTGTTTTTACTATCAAATCAACCATTCACACCTATTGCATTTCAAGCTGTGAATGCAAAAAACAAACAAACAAAAAAACTTATAAATCCTAACCTACCCCATTAAATGGTAAGGCTCACAATACGACCACGCCCATCTTCTGATGGCTCTAATCATCTCAACTGATAGAAGAGATTCCCATCACAGAAGTGGAGCAAATTACTCTGTAACTGTGTGTTACCATTACGTCAATATGTAGTTAAACCAAAGGAAAGTTTCTGAAACTTTTTTTGCTCTATGAAAAACAAGTTTAGGCAGTTCTGATGTGAGATTGATAACAAGATGTACAATATAAAGGGGTTATTGGAAATCTAAGTGTACAAAGTGGTCATTGTGGTAATAATACAGTTTTTTAAAAGCACAAGTCCAGGATTAATTGTGATCAATACCATAATGGCAATTTAAGTAATAACATGTCTTATTAACAAACTATCCAATTGTTTCCCTCAAAAGAAAAAAAAAAAAAAGAAAAACATACAATTCAGCTTCTCCTTAGTCCAACAAGTCCATGAAATCTGGAACTCAAAAATGTTCAATTCTGCAATAGGAAAATTTCACAGGCCGTCAAGACTGTTATATTTCTGATATAATTGCATCAGAGGAACCATGTCATCCAAAGTACAAAGATTTACTTGGAGAATAGAAAGGTTAAATTTCCTAGGAAATCCCCCTTTATGGAGGAATTTCAATCTGAATACCTGCTCAGACACTAGCCGGTCCGGTCCAAAACAGCGAGCTCACCTTCCCTTACGCCCCATCAAAACTCTTACGAATGGAAACCTGACGAAAACAGGAAACAGCTGCTGAAAAAGCAGGTTGTCCCGGTCCATTTCTGACAAGCTCTTGCTCCCTTTCTGGGATTCTTCCTGTCTTTCATTTTGTCCCACCCTTCGTCTCACAGGACTGATGTTCAACTCAAAGATATAGGAAGACTTTGGGAAAACAGATACTTTGTTTCCCAAGTTTAACACTGAAGGACAGAAGATCTTTGGGGACGGATGGCTTCCTGATAGTTGTTTCCACTGAGTCACATCCGACAGGGATGAAACTCCACAACATGCTGTCTAACTTTGTGCCAAACCTCCAAATCCATAGAAGAAAGTTAATCTTTGTATGAACCTCTGGATTATCTGATTAAATGCTTCCATGTTTTATACATACAGAAAAAAACATATTTTTCCTGATAACTGCCATAGGTATGGACTCACTTTCAAACAATTGGACCAATACCATTCCCACATGGAGAGAGAGTCACTCAAAACTTTCCAGAAAGGTCAACAGTAGACAGAGCGGAAGCTGCGCCAACTCCACCTAAGAGTTCACTTCACATTGGAGGCTCCTATGAAGCACATCCTGAAAGTGCTGACAGGAAATGAGAAAGAATCTGACAAATCCAACCGGAACACATGACCCAAAGCTGAAACGCTAACTTAAAGTTGCATAAAAACGGATTTCAGAGGCAGATTTAATATGTGGGTGCTTTACAGGCCTGCATGTGTTTTTATGTGGATGTATCCAAGTTAGAGTTTAAACCGTTTGGTTCAGCATTTTGCAAACACTTATGTCTATTAGGGGTGGAACGGTTCACAAAATCCACGGTTCGGTTCGATTCACGGTTTCTGGTCACGGTTTTCGGTTCGATTCGATACATGTTGATTGTTACACCGAAATTCCATAACAAATTATGAAATTAATGAAAAAATCCCCCCAAAAATAATGGATTGTAATTATTTTAAATGATCCGTGGAAACCCTGGATCATTTCCGTATGTTTTGCTGCTTTGAATTTAATCATCTGGCGCATGCTCTCTAACCTGACAACAGCCAGATGCATGTCTCGCTCCACTGGCTGTTGTCAGGTTACATGCTCTCTACCATCTCCAAGGAACTCAGAGGGGAGCGGACGGAGGGAGCCACAGTGGGGGCTGTAGGCTTTGCTTTGAGCAGCCGGTCTGGAGCGCAGCGGGGGTTGATGACGGAGTATGAGGGATTTCGGGGTTAGCATGACATGTTGCTGTTAGCATAAACAAAACGTGTTGCACAATGCTTGCACACTGTTGCACTTTTATCCACAACTTTCTTTCCGCCGTCATCGTAGGTCACTCTAAATGCAAAGCGCTCCCATACAGCAGACCTATAAAGTGCTGCTGGCGCATCTTCCAACTCCTGTTCTTTCCCACTCGCCAGTCCGACACAATTCTCCACAACAACTGATTTTTTTCCCCTGCTACACCCGGCTAAGCTGCTTCGCTTCTTCTTCTTCTTGTTTACTACTGGCGGTTGGCTTTGGTTGCAGTACCGCCACCTTCTGCTCTGGAGTGTAAACGCTTCGCCTATGAGAAAAAGGAGCAGCGCATGAACCGAACGAAACACACGCGAACCGAACCGAGACAGTCGAACCGAACGGTTCTGACGGTTTTCATAAATCGCCCCTACCCTAATGTCTATAACAATAAATCTCAATCGTTTTCTCTGTTTCGCTTCTTGATCATCATTGTAATGGTTAATGTTCTACCTTCTTTAATGGCCATTTTACTGCACCATTTCCTGGAGAATGACTTAATTTTCATTTCATTTCACCTGACTGAGACATTTAAACAATCAGATCCCTTAGATCCTCTGTAGAGATGGGTTTCTAAACAGTTAGCTTGTAGTGCACTAGCTCTCATCAGATCAGTCAAACATTTCATACATTCTATCACCAATGGACTTCTTCTTACAGTTCAGTTGCCATGGAAATCAAGCGTTTTGTCACATCCTGAATCCCGTTTTGACAAGTTTTGAGAAAGCAGCTAAATAATCGTGATCAAATGAGTGTAACTGGTTAGCTGGACTTGCTGTAGTGGCCTGTGATCACAGAATGATAACACATTTGCAGGAGAATCTATGCAGCTGTTTTTTTTTTTATACATTTTTATTACATATTGTTTAATACATAATTGCAAAGGATAAAAACAAATAAAAAATCAGTGTTGCAAATTCAATCTTAAATAAAAAGGTCTGATTTCAATAAGACTATTTCTCTCATGATTAGAAACTGTTGAGGCTAAATCAAATTGTGCTTCAGTAGATTTTTTATTTAAGTATGTGTACAATTGTGCAACTAGGTAGAAGGTACTTTTCTTTTACTTTTTTCCAGACTGTAGAGGAGCTGAGCAGCTCCTTTAGTGAAAGACTCTTTGTAAAAAGGAGCGCCAGCGCAGGTCTCTCATCCTTGCTGCAATCACACTTTACAATGCAACACTATAACGGCTAGAACTTGTGCAACAACTAATGTGCAATCACTATTTAATATATACGCAAATACCTCATGCACCTTTTCCTCCTTTTTGCACCTTCTTCTTTTTGACCATTTTGCAAGTCAATCAATCAAACAATTCTCTAGAAAACATTCCCCTCCAACAGATTTCCTTTTGTTAGCTGAACAAAGTAAAACAGAAAACATTTTGGAGGATTTTAATCATGGTACCCATAGACTAATTTTCACTTTACATTTACCCTCTTTAAACTTAGCCACTCCCTCCACCAAGAAATGTTCAGCAATCCAACATTCATGTACGTTTGTAAACATCGATTAAGAATCCCCTCCATCTTCGCTGATACAAACCAGATTGGTGGTGTCACAATAGGGCTCAGCACTGAAATGCTGAAAGCCAGAATAAAAGCGGGTTAAAATGTAAACTTTCAATGTGTGACAAAAGGAAGGACGTGACTGATAATGGAGAGACGCTGCTGCAGCAGAGCCAGATTTCTGGCAAATGAAGATGGAGACCATCTGTTTTTAAAGCTGCACAGAATGAAAACACATTTCCAAACGGGGAACGTGCCCGACTCTCTCCTGAGCTGATACACGCCTTACAAGTCCAGCTTCAGGACAATTCTGATCTACTTTAATCTTCTCTTAGCTAAACAGACAAGAAATGTGTTTAAGTGAGCAATTAAAACAGGGGTGGGATTTACTTTTACAGATTCTTCTTACGTGCATTTTTTGTCAAATCACTCAGCTTTGGAGGAATAAAACCCAATTGGAAATAACACAGTTGGATTATTTGGAGTGTTTTTCTGCAGCAGCTGTTATCTTAAGTAAGTGACACTGATGGCTGATATCAGAGGAGCCAAAGAAAACTTTCCCTGAGAACCAGTCGGTCACATTCTCAACATGTGACCCTCTGCTCTGCCATCCAGACCCACAGCCGACGGGAACATGAGGACAGCGTTCCTGGGCGGTGGCCTCGGTCCGGTGGAAAAAAACTCCCACTGCCACCATCATTACCGATTCCCGACCCACAGCAAGAACGAAGGCCGGTACACAAAGGCGACGTTTGTCAGATCTCTGACATAACCCTCATGTGTGTACGAAGCGGCGGGAGCCTCCCTGTGCTGTCGCTGTCTCCTCTGAGAGGGCCTTGTTTTCAGAAGCAGATGATAACCGAGATTGGAGGGAGGGAAAATCGGGGCAGTTATGTAACCAGGGTAGAGGAGATCGACCTCTGACACCATATCACTGCCAAACTGACAGGCAGAGACCGTTTGATTTTGTGAAAAAAAAGGAAGGGGGGATGGACACAAAGATCAGATGAAAACCGTCTATTTAAGACTGCGCAGAAACTTAACATACAGTATTTGTGCCAAGAAGTGCATGAATATTTTTTATCATTTCCTGCCTTCAAAACCTAATAAAAACATTTTGCAGCATGACAAGTTTAATAATTTAGCTGTCAGCCTCAATTTGGAATAAATCTGCACTAGATTTAGAAGAAGGGACCTTCCTATGAAAGGCTGTTTATACTTAATTATCCAGTTTACTCTGCTGCATTTCTTTGCTTTACTCATGTCAAATCAAACTGAACCAACTTTGTTTACTCTTAAAATCTATGAATCGCAGTCTGTCGATTAGTGAGGATTGAGAAGCTAAATATCTTTATTATAAGACTATAATCGTTTTAAGACTAACTATTAAAGGGATAGTTCGGTATTTTTGACATGAATCTGTATGGCATCCCCATCACCAGCGGCATGCAATCACACTGACTTACCCCTGGCAGCGTCCTGTGAGCAGAGTTATCGTCCAGTTTTGGTCAAGCCAAAAGTAGTCCGGCAGGTTT
>NW_015150542.1:117026-120291 GCF_000732505.1 Cyprinodon variegatus | reverse complement strand
TATAAACATCTGTTAGCTCAACCTGCCAGCTGCCCCATGCACACCAGCTGAGGATAACGCTTCATGAAAGCAGATCAACCACAAACTGCTTCCCCCTCTTGGTTTCCACCATCCTCATGTCCACGAAGCCCTGACCTTATTTACCAACAAAACAAACTTCTTAACTTCCTCATGCTGAGATTAGCATCGCCAGAAATAAATGACTAAACATTTAATTCACTCCAAACTAATTTTCCAGTAATTTTACAGGCATCATATTTTTCTGGCTCTTGATACAATTCATGTGCAGTTGGACCCAGTGGGTCAGCTTTCTGCCAAAAGAAGCAGAACAAACCCATTTCAAAGCAACGCAATCCCAGGAATCAGGAATTAAAGGGGAGGACAGGAAAAGATACTAAAGCTGCAGATGCTAGGAACTGATCAGAGGAACATCTGAAGTAAAGGAGATGAAAAGCTTCAGAATGCCAGCTGAGAGTCATCGTCCCAATCTAGTTCATCTCAGAGGTTTAAAGCCAGTAAACACAGATCACACGAGCTGGGATGAGAGACTTGGTGCTGTGTTTAGTCTGGAAGTTCATGAGAGGTTCCAGCGCAGGGACTCAGAGGGGTGCTTTAACATGACGGCAGCCTGCCATTAAACGTGACTCAGAGCCAAGAGTGTTCTTGGTTAGACAGCCAGAGCTGCAGAAACAGAACAACCTGCAAACCAAACCTAAACAGAACTTTTAGAGGAAGGAGGACCTCTTCAAAACAGACCATCCTGCCCAGAAGTTTATGTTTCAATGGGAATCTAATATTAATCCTGGATGGTGTTCAGATGAGGAAGAAAATGCACAAAAAGTACAGCTTTTCTTAGAGCAATAAGCAAGTGTAAAAAGCCTTCAAATAAATTCCGATTTTATTGCAGTGGAATATGATGGTAAGAACTAATAGACGTAATTGGTGGTGCTCCAAATATCTCCTATAAAATTATAATTTTTTTTTATACATGCTTTAGTGTTTGAAGTAATCAAGTGTATTCCCGACTCCCACAGAGATGCGCAGTAAAAATGCCTACATGTGTAGCATTTGGCTGAAAAAACAAGCAGTTTACCAGCTGTAGGAAGTTTTTTCAAAGGTAATTTCACAGTCAGTGTCAGTCTGTGTATACATACTTGTATGTATAGTTTTTAGTTTTGCACCGATACCAGTATCGGGCAGGGCCCCGATCTAGCACTAAAATGGTGGTATCGTATCGGCGAGTACCAACCAATAGGGCACCGATACCATTTTGAGAGCCAATACTATTGTCACCCATTCTAGGAAGGCAATAAAAACTTCTACTTGATTCACTTTGTATTAGTCTTTTTCCTGTTTCACAAAGGTAGGCAGCAGCTTGACAAAGCCATGATGGCAATTATTTCACATCCAAGTAGTATGCAGTTCTTCATATATACACACACTAGGGTTGTCAAAAGTATCGTTACTCAATAAACAGGGTTTATACAGGAATTAATAACTCTAACTTAATGCTTTTTAATGCTCTTATAAATCATTTTAATGCCACCAACAGGTACCCGTCGACAGACTGCAGCCATGTCCCGAATTCCTAGTTTTCCAGCCACTTTTGTTGAAATTAGTTTTTTCCCCCCATTCTCTAGCTTTTTCTCCGACTCAAGCTTATTTTCTGAACATACGGCTTTGCGATCAATCGGAAGCAGTTCCACGCAAATATAACGCGATATAATATGTCTGACAAAATTGTTTTCATAAAACATTTTTTTAATAAATTTTAAATGCCACAATAAACACATTTAATGAATTTTAATGTCAATAAAATAATTTAATTACTTTTAATGATTTTTAACGACCCACGGAAACCCTGAAAAAGTATCGAAACTAAAACTTGTATCCGGATACGATACTCATTGTCAAAAGTATCGATACCACTGAAAAGTGTTATTTTCTCTCTTGAAGTCAAAGAATGAAGCAGACAAAAGTAGACCTGCGTCCCAACACCGTCAAACTCAGCTGACTCTATGCTGATGAAGATTCTCAGTCATCCAGGTCATAGTCATTCCGTAAAAATTCAAAAAATATCCACTGGACTTGGTTTCCAAGATTTGAAGACGTTTCGCCACCTCTCCAGGAAGCTTTCAAATGTGAATTGAGAAAGCCATTTGAATTGAGAAAGCTTCCTGGAGAGGTGGTGAAATGTCTTCAAATCTTGGAAACCAAGTCCAGTGGATATTTTTTGAATTTTTACGGAACAGCTGACTCTACCATCCCTGTTTGACCAACATCGGATCAGGTTCCTATTTAACTGTGGTGGGTTCCAAAAACTTATTAAGCAGCTAAACCCAAGGTTTGCACTTCCCTCCCGGAATACAGCCTTTATTTTGGTTTGTTAACCGTTTGGCTAGTGTCATTGGTATGTGTGTAAAGCATAGCCAAAGAGGAACACTTTTAACACTTTTTGTTATTTTTTTTATCAAGCTTGCTTAGTATTGTGCACAGCATACGACCTCAAAATATTGTTCCATTTTATTGTATTTATTTATTGTTTTTTTATTTATTAATAAAAACATTTCTGTTAAATTTTGGGGGCTTGGTTTTTATCCTTGTGGTATTGAAAAAAGTATCGAGTATCGAATATTTTCCTGAACATCAGTATTGAGTTGAAAATTTTAGTAACACTCAAGGCCCTTAGAAAAGTATTTCAGAAAACCTTTAACAAAGATCCTGAGATGGTACTTTTTTATTACCAAAAGATATTACTGGAAGAGGAAAAAATACCTTCTACAAATATTACTGATTGCAGCTCTTAAATGCATCACAGTTAAATGGTTGAAGCCTGACCCGCCAACATACAAAATGTGGATTGAAAAGGTCTGGGAAATCTATCATATAGAACAAGTAACTTATTGGCTGAGGCTTAAGAAAGACATATTTGCTAATAGGTGGAAACCGGCCATGACCATATGAATGCAGTAAAACTTTTTTTTTTTTTCATTGTATTCTATTTCATTTCTATTATACTTTTTTATCTTTACTTATTATTTTCCATTTAATTTTTGTCATTTCCATTAGTGCTGCTTATTTAATTACTAACTATATTTATGTTTGTAAGTTTATCTTTAACCATGTGAACTAACTTGTTGTATATACTTCAAAGTTTTGTTCTTTTTTAAGTATACAAAAGCAGCAGCCTGAATGTGGGCTTATATGTATATGTCTGTGTAAGTTGCAAAAATTTAAATAAAAACTAAGTGAAAATTTTAGTATC
>NW_015150542.1:114187-116774 GCF_000732505.1 Cyprinodon variegatus | reverse complement strand
TATACATGTTTAAGCCAGAATGATTTGACATTTAAATAGGACTTCCCTACGACTTTAAAGCATTGGGTTTGTTTTGGTTGTATGGTAATTAGTTTCTTTATAAGGACGGGGAGGGGGGGTTAAGAAGAAAATGAAAGATTTTAAATAATCAAGTCTAAAATAATGCAAATTTTTTTTTTTTTTTTGCACAACAGTGATGTTTTAAACAAAATGCCTCCCTAGATTTAATTAAAATACACCAAGAAAAAGTCAGAAAATTAGAGAGGATTTTTGTTTTTTTTTCCTTGTTTCTGGTGGGGATGTTATGAAACAATCTGATGAAATGTAACAGACTCAGGCAAAGATTTTTGTTTTTATTTTAAGAAAAAAAAAATCTGAACTTAATCATGACCTGGTCCTGGTCGTGAAATGGGCCCAGAAGCTAGTGTGAACGCCATTTTAGGAAAGTTGTATCAGTTAAAAGCACAAAATAATCAGATTAGCACAAATATTAAATAGAAACCTTTAAGCTTAAGTGTGAAATTAATTTAGCTTCTCTATATGCATTTAAAGCTGTTCTGAAAGTGTGTTTGTTAAATACTTTTCAACTGCTTTAATCAAACATTTGAAATGCATTTCTTTGAGTGCTTAATTTGAATTTTCTTGTGTTTTTTTGTACCTGGAAGAAGTAGCCACAAAGTCTCCGTCCAGCAGCCGCAGTTTGCAGAACAGAACCCCGTTGACAAAAGGCACAGCGGTCAGCTCCTCCAGGGTCAGCTGGGTTTGAAACTTGAATTTCTTCTTTTTCACGAAGAACGCCATGACTTCACAGTTTAAACTCACTTTAAAACTGAAGGCCAACCGAACAGAACTGTTTGTATAAAAAAAGACCAAACTAAAAACAAACGGCCCACTCTTTAAATTGAGATTTCAGAGGAACTCCGCTGTTTCTTCTCCCTCAGACGTGATTCAACGCTGAACTCTGGAAACAAATCAAACGGTTGTTATTAACAAACCCCGGAGTGGAGAAAACACAAATAAATGCAGGCTGGTCAGGGGAAAAAAGCTCACCTGGATTCATTTCGACCTCTATGAAACACACCAGCAGAAGTTCGACAAAAGTTTAACGTCTGAAAATACGGTCCGAACTGCTTTTCTTAGCGCTGCATAGAACTCTGCCGTTAGCTTTAGCATCAAGCTAAAACCAAGTACTTATCAGTTCCGGTTGGAATCTTTCAAAATAAATGCTCAATTTTAGTGCACCAAATGATTCTTTACGTAACAAACCCTTTAACACAATATAAGATAACTGACATATTTTATATATAATTACATTTTTATTAATTACTATGATATCTCAAGTATTATCTTGTTTTATATGTGTTTGACTGAATGACTTTAATAGTGTTAAAGCTATGTGGCTCTTGTTCCGGTTTGTAACTGATCTTTCTTGTTAACTTGATTAGAAATATTTCATAGGGAAATTTGAAGTGAAATAGCGCCCCCGCGTGTTTAGTCAGAGTATTTTTCGTATAAATCACTTCTGCATACTGAGCAGGTGATTACAGTAGCAAAGGATTCCCCTTACTTGAAACAAAGGCAAGGTATATACATACAAGATACAAATATATACATACAAAAAATTGTGATTGAAAGGTAATTGATATATCAAGTTATTGTTTGACATGGGATTTAGGTTTTGCAAAATGTTTCAGACTGACTAAAAGAGGTTTATGTTCAGATTTTGCTATTCTAAAGTTAAAAGAAAAACAAACTTTGGCAGTGAATTAATGACATACTTACAAAATAACAATTTCAGGCAGAGGGAACACAATTTCAAATCCTCTTTTTCACAAAGTAAAGGTTTTAAATCTAATACATATAAAAATTATTGCGAGTTTTTTCAAACATCAGGTAAATATAACCAGTTACTACCCACTTATGGCAGTGAGAAATTTGATGTACAAATGGTGTAAATAAGAAAAAAGTATTTTATTGTGAATCCTGATCATTTACTGTCTTCTTTAAGAATCACCCTAATAAAACTTGGAGCATAACTGTTTCCCCATTAGACTCCTATCTTTAGTGTTTTATGTGAATTCCAAAGAAGTGGGAACAATTATGAGGGATGACAGGCTGTTGGTATCACACTGACAAAAGTCCTCACTTCAAATCCCTTTCTAGATTAGTCCATCGCCTGAATTTTCAATTTTTATTACTGAATAATATGTTGAGTTTTAAGAGAAAAAAAATCCCAAAATAAGTGTTGGGTGGTTTTTAACAAGACCACATAGAAATATATTGTACAATCCCTCCTTGATGTATTTCATTCTTCTGTGATCAGGGAAGGTTATGAGGGTTTGCATATATCCTTTTAATGCCAAATACAAACTTCTGAAGGTGCAGCAAATATTGTCTTTGCAAAGACTTTCAGCATCTCCTACTTCATATGGGTAAATTCCAGTAGCAGAAAATCAGAGCCCAGCACTGATCATAATCAGCAAAGGCATGGCTACTACCTTCATGAAAATCCAGACTTAATCCCTTATCTCGGTTTGGTGAAATGGCTTCTGTTCTAAAATCATAAAGCAGATTAAGTTGCCTCAGG
>NW_015150542.1:111314-113359 GCF_000732505.1 Cyprinodon variegatus | reverse complement strand
AAAGGAGGAAATGGTGATATCAATGTTATGCTTTGGCCATGCAGGTTTAAATAGAACATCATTGAAAATAGTGAAACACGCTACAGGGAAATGTGGTTTTGATTTTCAAGAACAAACAGTGGATTGGTAAATAGATTACAAACCAATAAATTAAAGTTAAACATAAAATACCTTTTAGACATGGACTCTAAATCAGAGGGTTATTCTTTATTATTGAGATATGTTAAAATGACCAATTTGATGAAGAGGATTTAGATTTTAGTTTTCTTTTGTAGTAATAATAATAGGACATTGTATGGCCATATATCCCTCCGCCTCTCAGGTGTTATAAATGCCAGAGATATGGACACATTGCTGCAGCATGTAGGGGAAAACAAAGATGTCCAAAGTGTGGAGGAGAGCATAGCTATGATGAATGCAAAAATGGGAAGGAAACTTGTTGTAATTGTGGAGGGCAACATAGAGTGACTTATGGAGGATGTTAGGTCAGAAGAAAAGCAATGGAAATCGAACAAGTTAAAGTCACCAGTAATATAAGTTATGCAGAAGCTGCTAAAAGAGTGAAGCCAAAAGAAGTGATAAAGAAAGTTCAGCCAAATCCAATACCAGAACAAAAAGAGAGTGGGATGGAAAATGTGCTAACAGTTGAAAAGATTCTGCTGGAAACTTGGCTTAAAACACATCTTGATTTTGTTATAAAATGATATGAAAGCATAAGAAGAGACAGAGAGGGAGGATCTGGTGGAGGGTGTATAACATTCATAAAACAGGGAATTCAATTTAGATTACTGGCTAAAGGTAAAGATTTAGAATACATTGTTACTGAAATTTGGACAGTAAATGGGCCATTTAAAATAATCAACTTCTATAATCCATGTAAAAGAATTTCAATAGATTGGGGTGTATTTAGAGGGTAAGGTTATATGGTGTGGGGACTTTAATGGACATAGTACATTATGGGGTAATCATAATGACCAAAATGGGGATATAATAGAAGAAATAATGGATGTTAAAAATTTGGCATGTCTAAATGATGGAAGTGGAACCAGAATCAATTTTAGAGATAATACAGAGTCAGCAATTNATGTGTCACCATTAAATAATTTCCTTTACATTTGTTAAAGAAAAGCACTTTCCAACAGATACTCATCTGAAAACATTGCTACATTTTATAGCATTTTTCCTCAAATTGCTGCAGTAAATATATTTGTCCAGTTACATTTGTCCTTCAAATATTTCAGAAGTACCCTAGTCAGGCTTGTAACTAGCCAACATGGAGTGTGACCTTAATTATGTGAAGTCAAAGTTCCCACCATCACTGGTCAAAGATGCTGCATAGTTGCCACCAAGAGCTGAACCAGTTACTCCGATTTGAGAAAACTACTTTAGACAGTTTTCCTCTTAGTAATTTCACTGCACTTACCAAGGTCATTTCAATTGGTATTAAAAGTTGGCTGTAAATAGGTGCAACAGGTCAACATTTCTGAATTATTTCATTTATGTTTTAGCTGACCTTCAGGCTTAACATAAGAGCTAAGGGGGCAGATGCTCAAATAGATATTTGAGCTAATATGAGTTTAGCCCATTCCAAACTAGCCTAAATATATCTCATACGCTCACCCTACAGGTTGGTTTCATGGTAAGAAACCCCAACAGTAAAATGAAACCGTTTAAAATGTCCATTTATAGTTTTGGTGGGACTGTTCATGCAAAAGTATAAATGTTAGCGGTTTTGGTAACCGTTTTTAAATCCAGAAACTGGCCAGACACTAAAGCTACAGTTTTAAAAACAAAAATTAAAGGTTTTTAAATGGTTCAAACAAGGGATGACAGAAAGAGGGTTTGTAAAAGTTTATTTTCAAGATTCAGTCTCCAAGGTCAAAGCCTCCAGTCAGTTTCACCTGCAGAGGACAGAAGCATCAGTACCACAATAAGCTCCCATATAGTTCACAATATTCAGCCCTTACCTCATTAAACCTTCTGATCTCCTTTAGACCCAGACCCTGGGTTCTGTGGTGTTCCAGGTTGATCATCAAATGTATCCT
>NW_015150542.1:91001-110206 GCF_000732505.1 Cyprinodon variegatus | reverse complement strand
TTTTTTCTGTGTAGAGATCCTGCTGTGGACAAGACTACTAACCAGACTTATTTAGTCCTGGCTGCTGATCACACCAATGAGAAAATAATGAGTTTCGTCATTGATCACATTACCTTATCTGCATTTTGTGGTCTTTTTATAAGCCTAAAAATAAAAACCACTAGTATATATTGTTATATAGTCATATATACCATTATATACCATTATAAATACTACAAGATTCTAGGTAAACAATGTTAGTTTTCAATGTGTTTTTAAAGATGGCCTTTTGTTCTAAAATGGACAGAATTGCTTTTAATAGACTATTATGTTGAAGGGATTAGAAAAATGCCCAGATTTGACTTTCATAATCATTTGCATCATTACAGCCTTTCTGAGGATGACATTCCCAACTGTGCAGACTTCAGCACAGAGCCATGCCTTTGCTGATAATGATCAGTGCTGGGCTCTGGTTTTCTGCTAGTGGAATTTTCCCGTATGAAGTAGGAGATGCTGAAAGTCTTTGCAAAGACAATATTTGCTGCACCTTCATAGGTGTGTATTTGGCATTAAAATAACTTTCCCTGATCAAAGAAAGAAAGAAAATCAAGGAGGGATCCTACAATATATCATGCAACATGAATTAATCTAACTTTGAAATAGGTAGATTACTTCTGTTCATTGTTTTATACAGGATTTCCTGTATAAATATTATTGGTGCCAAACACATTAAGATTACATGCTCTTCTGGAGCAGATGAAGGTTTTTATCTGGTTTTTATTGACATCATGAGTTTTGTTCCCAGAGTAGAAAATCTCGAAGAGCCAAAAGTTTGACACCTGTCCTGCTCAGGTAAAACCATCAAGTGTCTCTTTTCCAAGGAGATATTAAAATTATGAATAAAATCAACTGATCTTGCAAAGCAGGCTTGTTTGATCCATTTATTCATGTAAAGAAACTCTCCTGTAAACCTCATGTCCTGCTGAAGGAGATCCTACAGGTCCAATAAGAACTACTTTAAAATAATAAAATGTATTGTTTATCCTTTAACTCTTCACTATTATGTTATTCTTATACATTTTTCTAAGGTCCATATTTGTGTGACCATTTTTTTCTATAATCTTTTTGCTGCTGTAAACACCAGAATTTCTCCATTGTGGGACAATAAAGGGATTTTTTATTCTATTCCATTCTTTTCTAAAATGTGTTAGTTTCACAGCAGTAAGCAGACTAATCAGGTCTCGATTTAAAATGTCTGACTTCCTCTTAGCAACATCATTCAGTGCTTCAATTTGAATAAGTAAGTTCTTCAAGGTTGGATGTAATTCTGTGATCTGTGTTCTCCTCTTTGACGTTTCACTATCGCAGTAGAGCAGCACATGAGTTTTTTACTGGATCCAAACATTCTCAATAATCTCAGTGGTTCTTTTTCTATTTTTTGTTCGTTTTGTTCTATTTTCAGAACAAAATGTTTTTTTTTTCAGTTGTTGTTACTTGGAGTAAAAGATACGTTTCTCTGAATTCTTGGCCAGTTTTTACAATGTCGGTATGGAGTTCTCTCTGTTACGCAGCTTTTCAGATCTGGGTTGAATTATTTGTTTTTTGACTTTGCTTCAAGCGTTACCCAGTGAGGGCTACTGGTCTGGTTATTGTCATCAGAATCAGCTTATTGTTTCTTGGCTGCGTTGGTAAGTTGTTTCTCTGATTTTTTTCTGTTTTAAACCACTGATGGGATTTACGGATCATGTGAGATTAGGTCATAATTAGCGTTTGCCTCCACATTCACTTTCAGTGATTGATATTAATTTCCATCACAGCTATTTTCTGGGGAGGCTTGTTAAAGTCCTCTGTGGTAAAGGGCTGGACTTGGACTGTTCCTTCTCTCGGATGCAATTAAAATAACATGAAAATCAAGTGAGTAAGTAAGTAAAATATTTAAAAAGTCATCCAGTGAGAGAATCCCTGAAAGTTTGTTTGTTTTTTTGTCCAATTATCTGTAGATTTGACTAAGAGATAGTAAATATATAACTATGTAGATGACAACCAGATTTACATCACAATGTCACCGGGTGACTGTGCACCTGTTTGACCTTTCACTGTCATCACTAGTACGTCTGTACTCTACAAAGGTCGTTGAATGAAATGTCCATTTTGATAGGCTAAATGATATTGTACATTTGTGAAACTTTACCAACCTAAACTATAAACTTTTAAATTAAAGGCAAGGCCAGCTTATTTACATAGCACAATTCAGTACAAAGACAATTAACATGGAGATAAGGTAATGATGATGATCAAACTCATTATTTTCTCATTGGTGTGATCAGCAGCCAGGACTAAATAAGTCTGGTTAGTAGTCTTGTCCACAGCAGGATCTCTACACAGAAAAAAATCCCCACGGTGACCGATGTGTTACTACCTTCATAAACTGAGTTCAAGCTTAATTATTCTAGAAAATCCAGACTTAATCCCTTATCTTGGTTTGGTGAAATGGCTTCTGTTCTAAAATCATAAAGCAGATTAAGTTGCCTCAGGTTAACTGCTCTCTACTCAAAATAGGTTAATAGGCTCTATGCACAGCTCCACTACTTCCTGAATTTAATGCAGCTCCTTTGTTTCCTGTCTTTCATGATTGGATGCACTGATTAATCCAGGTGTGTATGACCTAAGTAACTGGCCAGACACACCTGGATTAATCAGTTCGTCCAGTAATGAAAGACAGGAAACAAAGGAGCTGCATTAAATTCAGGAAGTAGTGGAGCTGTGCATAGAGCCCATCCCACTTTCTGAATCAAGGCTCCAGGTGAACATGATGAGGGTCATCAGAGCAGCTGAGGCTCATCAGAGCAGCTGAGGCTCTGATATAAAGTCAGCTGCAGCAGCAGAGCAGTTACAGCACAAAGCTTTTCTCTCTCTGAGGTCAACATGGTGTTTCAGGGTGTTTTCATGTGAGTTGTTGGTTTTAATCTTTTATGGCTGAGATGTTTGTTCTTGTATTTTCTCAACAATCTTGTCTCAATAGGAGCTCCTGGATTGGCTTCCTGCTCCTCCATATTGCAGCATGTGTTCCTCTTCAACAAGGTGGGTGTGAATGTTCTTCCTGGATTTGGGTTTATATCTAGTAGCACCATATTTTAGTGTACAGCTTAAACTTCCTGGCTGCATAATGCTTTGACTGGGTGAGTTTTGTATTTTAACCCAGAAGCTTTGAACAGTGACTTGGCTTTCCTTTCTCTGCTCAGGTCAAATGGATGTGGGTCATTTCTATGGAAGCCGTGGCTCCAGGAGAGGTGGACCTGGGTCTGGTTCCGGTGCTGCTGCTGACCCGGGGTTTGGCAAAGTCCCTAGTTCTACTTTTGGTGCTGATGCAGGCTCCTCACCTGCACAAGATGATTCAATCTCTACAATGATTGCTAACTTGCTCAGAATGGGACCCTCCAATAATGGCTTCCAGCAGTCTCTCCAGGCCTCTGCTTTCCAGCTTCCTCTGTCAGTGATTGCCCCCCGCCCTTTGTACCCTTATTCCTACGTCATCCATACCAGCAACGGCTACAAGCGAGCACGAAACAACCAGTTCAACTCCAAATATGTCCAGGATACATTTGATGATCAACCTGGAACACCACAGAACCCAGGGTCTGGGTCTAAAGGAGATCAGAAGGTTTAATGGGGTAAGGGCTGAATATTGTGAACTACATGAGAGCTTATTGTGGTACTGATGCTTCTGTCCTCTGCAGGTGAAACTGACTGGAGGCTTTGACCTTGGAGACTGAATGAATCTTGAAAATAAACTTGAACAAACAATATTTTACCGTCATCCCGTCATTTTGTGAACCGTTAAACCTTAATGATGACCAGCTGCTTCAATGTGTTCAGTGGGCTGTGTAAAATCAGTTTTCTGCAGTGCAGACATGCTGATTCAGTAAGGAGAGAGCAGGGTCTGCCTTTCTGGTAAACCACTGCACTTCAAAACCTACTTGAAGGAAAGTACTTCTGTCAGCGGCGAACTTAAAATAAAGGGATGACCAACATTTGCTGTTCAAGGAATCTCATCATGCTACCCAAGGTCACTTTATAGTAACGTCTGTCAGCTACCATAACTGACCTACAGATTTACAATGATTATGCACCTTTTTTAATTTGTCTGCTACAAACGTCTGTAATAGCAATGGATATCTGAAGAAGCGTAAAGTTGCAGGTTGACTGGATTAAGGACCACTCTCTCAGGCACAGGGTTGGCACATCAGCAGTTTGACTCAGATAATATAATTTAAGCATTGAGGAAATGTGTTTGCATTTAAACTTAAACAGGCGAGTACCAATATCCAGTGCAAGAGGTGTGTAATATCAAATTTCTTTTTTTTTTAGTATTGGTACCTATATCCTTTTTCTTGGTCTCATAGGGTAAAGGTCAGAAATGTGGAACAGCAGAGGGCAGCATTGAGCCGCTGTAAAATCTGAGCATTGGCTGGATCCGAACAAAATGTTTTTTGCTTTTGTGGACTTATAAAAAGACTTGATTCTTCAGGATCCACATTAATGTAAAACTGCTCAATGTATAGCATTACAGTAGAATGTTCAGTTCTCCCCACCCTCTGATCAAATCTTTCAGCACCCCAGTATTGTGTGCAGGGACCTGCAGCTGGATTGAGATTAAATAAACTGAAAGAAGCCACAAGACTCACTACTCCAGTCAGGGGTTTGCTCAGACTGTGCCCTTTGGCATCCAGCTGCAAGGTTTTTCAGTGCCTTTTCTGTAAAATGCATGTGTTGCAGAAACGTTTGGGAAACCATTTGGCCTGAAAAAAAATTATGATCCGTTTTTGCTTTAACACCTGTAAAGTAAAACGGGTGCATGTGTTTCTCGATTTACATATTTTAAAATATGCTGTAATTAAACATTTGGATCAGTTAGTTTTTGTCTCCTTATGTCAAAGCTTTTGGGAGTGTCCTAGTCAAAGTCCAGACTTAAATCCAACAGATGTTGGGTGTGACCTTAAGCATAGCAATTATGTAAAAAAATAAAATTGGGTCAAAGTTCTCATTATCAAATGCTTGATGGTTGTTGCCAAGGGTGGAACTAATTAATTGCTTTAGGGGTCAATTACATTTTTAGATGGGGAGGTTTATTTCCTTAACATTTTACTTTTATTTATCCAGGTTTTCTCTAATTAAAATCTTATTTTAAATATCAAAGTGTAGCTAAAAAGACCAACAGGACAAATGCAGAGGGGCTAAATAAATTCATATCTCTATTTTCCTAAATTATACATTTTTATAGGAAGGATTTCTTCCCTGTTTTTCAAAAAGAGGAAAGGTCATATGCTGCTTAAATTCTAATAAGCCGCCATCTGTAGGAACACGAAGCTGTTGGACTGAACCAGAGCTGTTTTCAATGTGTTTCTTCAGATAAACTTGTAACTGAAAGATTTTATCTGGTCTTACTGTATATAAAACAAACAGGAAAGCTGAGACCGATTCACATATTTCCTCTGACCTGCATATGCTTTGATATAACCTAGGGATCAATTTCTGATAAGCTTCCATCCAAACAGCAGCGATAAAGGCTTCATAATACATCCATAAAATTTTACCCAGCTGCCCACTGAGATCATGTGAGCAATCACCTCTCACCTGTTCGATACCATCTGTTTGTCTGATCCTGCAGGTTACAGTGCTTCTGAATCCTGTTTGTTGCAAATAAACCGGGTTTGACGCAGAGAAGCAACAGATGTTTGTCTTCATGCTGCACTTTAACTGCTGTGTTGATGAACTTTACAACCGCCAACCTGCTGAATACCCTGTTCAAATGTGCAATTGTTGACTTTTACCACATTTTTTTGAAGTTATAAGATACTCAAACACTTAGTGTGAAAATTGGCATCAGTAGGTTTGTTTTAAATACTGGATAACACAATTTGTAATGCAAAGAGTAAAACAGTTGATATAGATATTCTAATCACACACAAAAAAGGACGTAACACAGTTTCTAAAATAAACCTAGAAAATGGTTATGTCAGACCAGAGCTGTGGAAATGTTTTATGAAATTCAAGAGAAGCTCCAAAAATCTCAGATGTTATTAAACTTATTTAACATTTTGCACACAGAGAAAAGTCTTTGAGAGAATACAGAAAATCTGGGCCAGATTCAAAAGCTGCAAGAGAAGCCCACAGATTTTGAAACAAAGCCAACCTGAGCTAACATGACCATTAAAGGTAAACCCTTAAAGCAAACTGGCAGCTGGCAGTAGCACCATGCACTGTGTGCAGATCCGACTGAGGTCTCTAAATAATGGTTTAAAAAATCTAACTTTCTTGCTAGAAGCATTACGCTGTAAAAACAATCTAGAAATAAAATGAAGTGTATTTAGCCTTAATTTGAGCAGGTAAATAAGATGATCTGCCAATAGAATGAGTATGTTTACTCTTAAAAAAAGATAATATGCACTTGAAATAAGAAAATGTCATATTTTGAATGTAAATGCAGTTATTTTAAGAAGAAATTACTTATTTAAATTTCTTTTTTTTTTCAGTGTAAAATCTGTTTATATCAGTGATGTTTTTTTGCATGGAGGGTATTTTGGGCAAGCACTGTCTTCTGTCACCTCCAGAGCATTAAAATGCATGAAAATATTATAAATGTCAAAGGTAAATTGAATAAAACATAAAGGTTATTGTTTTTTTATTTTGCTTATAGGATGTGTTTTCAGTTTAGCTGTTGCTCTTTTATTGCTTAGAATATTAAATCCCAGCAAAATCCACATTACATAAAGATCCTAGTTCTTTTGAATCTCTACCTTGTGTTTTTCGTTTTGATTTACATGTTTTTCATCAAATTCCTCCTTCAAAACTATTTACCTGAGTTCTTTATGACTGCTGCAAAATTTCTAAGTTCCATCACGGGAAAATCCGACAATACAAACAACTAGAAGCAGAACTTTGACCAAAACCATCTGAGCAGCTCAATTGTGACGACCATTATGATGTCATCAACCCAAAAAAACTACTTGATTTTTTAAATTTTTTTTAAGTCTGCAGTGACCTCCATACTTAATTAACCAAACTGTTATTGGCACATTATGTAGAATCACTTGGTGGGCTTCCTATTTGTGAGTTGTTGAAAGAAAAACTTTGCAGCAGAACTAGAACCAGAGCAGGGCTCAGTGTGAACGGCCTTCTGCTTCAAACGTGCACGCAAACAATTTCACAGAAGCACTGATCCAGGTGCAGCCTGTAAGTGAGAAAAAGCAAAACATAGCAGCAGCAGCTGCTCATTTAATGGCTCCATCTAGGAGACAAACACAGCTGAGCTGATGAGCTCAGATTAAGTTTTGAAGGATTGCTGCGAAGTCAGCGACACAATGCATTAGACTTACTTGTCACTGCATGCTCCTCCAAGACGATCCAATGGAGTCAGCAACTTTTGGTGATCTGCTGAGTTTCCATAGATAGAAAACCTTTAAACCAAACTGTTTGATTTTAGTTGACTTTTTAAACTCATGTTTTGAATTAGCAATGTATGATTAAGCTGAATTGAAATTAATCAGAGAAAGATAATAAATGTATTTAACAGGTTAACAGAAAGTAATGCTTCTTTGAGGTAGAATATTAAAGCAAGGGGGGAGAAGGAATTCTGTTGCTTAAATAACAATGAATAATGTGCAGACTCTTCTCAGAAGTGAAGTGGAAACTTATTAGAAAGGTGTAAATCCCAGGTAATTGTCGGGTGGTGAAATTTTTACTCAGAAAGGAGCTTTTCCTCTCTGAGGGAAAATAAATTAAACAGAAAAAATGGTCATCGTCAGGCTTTGCTGGTGGTTCAACCACATGCAGAGGCTCATGTGTCCTCAGACACGTCCAGCTAACCTCTTCATGACGCAGTTCATTACCAACAGCCTTCATCTGCCAAACATGTTGGCATCAGGGCAAAACACAAACATAACAGCAGCAAAATATACAACAACATCTCACAGAAGAAAACCAAACCCATATTTCTGAGAGGTTGCCGAGTTCGCCGCAATGTCATAGGTTTCGGATTCATTGCTCATTTCCTGAAGCAGCATGAGGATCAAAGACCAAGGAGAGATAAAAATACCTGACCTGGGATTAAAAAAAACAATGTTTTATAACACCTTTATCATTTTTTCCCAAATAAAGTGATAATCAGAACTCGTTTTATATCTTTTTGTATCTTATTTTTTTAAAAGACAGTCTTTATACTTCATCACAGTTATGATACATTTAATATAGCTGTAGAAAGGCTTATCTGATATTTTATACAAAGATATATTTACACATTTTCTGAATCATTCAATTCAATTATTAAAAAAAGCAACACAAAAAAAAGGAGACTGTTGGCCTAGTGGGTTTAGCAGTGCGCCTGTGCTCTGAGAAGGTTGCAAGTACCGGGTTCGATCCCCACAGCCTCCACTCTGGATTCCTGAGCAAAGACCCTTAACCCCACACTGCTCCCAGGGTGCCGCACAATGGCAGCCCACTGCTCCCAGAGGGGACGGGTTAAATGCAGAGATAAATTTCTCCAATGTGAGATCAATAAAGTTCAATTATTATTATTAAATCCTGCTATAGTCTGTCTTTACATTGTTTGGAATCTGAAAATTATTTTCATAAAAAACTTTTATAAAAGGTGTACTGTATTTCTTTCTGATACTATACAGTCATTTATTCTTATCAAGATTTTTATTATATCTTTATGTATTCTTGTTTGAATTTACATGCTTTCATTTACCTGTCACGTTAGCACCAGCACCCCCACTATGTCACAATAAATGTATCTATTGTATTCTATTCTGTTCTATTTTAAAGCATTAGTTAACCTCCTATAAGGTGGAACCACGCAGTGTTACGTCTGACTCTGTTTTTTTAGAGTTTGTACTCTTTACAAACAATCAAAGCTAAATCAGGAGGAGCAAAGTACAGCCGTCCAATCTTAAATCTGTATATGGTTTTGATTTAGGTGGTGTTTAAAGTACAAAGTCTGACCACGAATTTATTTTCCTTTGGTTCTTAATTCAAATGTTGTCGAAAAGTGTGATTTATGAAGCTTTATTATACTTTGTTGTAATTAGTTTGTTGCTTCAGCTTCAATCTATTTAAGGATAGATTAACTTGTTTTAAAAATGTTCCTCTTTGCTATAATAAAGGGCTGCATTTAGTTGTTTGTGAAGATAAATTGGTGTTTTATTTACTATTTAATTTCTGCATTCGTTCACACCGAACTTAATCTCAAGATATTTTTATTTACATCCTTACCAATCGTTCAATTCAATACAAGGCCATTCATTAAAATTCAGGGTTTTTTTTCCCCCAACAGTATTGAATACAGAAGAGTCACATTCAATTCATTATAGTTCACAGATTTTTAAAAGATGTTGGAGTTAAATAGCAGATTGTTTATGGCTTTTCCTTATTCAGACATCAATGTTGAGAACTTCTCCTCTTTGTAGGTGAACTACAAAAAGAACCAATCTAAGGAAAAAGCTCTAATTTGCATTAACTAACTTAGAAGAGAAAAAAGGACAAACGGCCAGTAATGGCCTAAAAGGAATTTCTATAAAAAGTTTGCAAAAACAGAAAACACAGAATTAGTGACAATATGTACCAATAAAGGGCAGTCTCTTCAGCCAAATGACCTAAACTACTGTAAATACAAGCTTTATTTAAAGGGAAAGTTTTAATAGTCTCAAAAGTAAAATTAATGTGTGGTTAGATTAAAGCTGTGAACATGAGATGAGCCAGATTACTAAAAAATCTGAATCCAGTTTTAGTTTTTGAAACTTTATGAGCAACAAGTTTGCCTGCAATCAGAGAGTGAAGTGCTCACTTGTAAAAATTAAAACAGCCAGAAACAGTTTTAATAAAAAGTGTTTATGAAGTCTATTTTGAGCCGGTAACATAAATCAGTAGATGTGTCTACTTTGATAGATGATAACTAATTATGATGAGCATAACAATAAATCAAATGGAAAAACAAATAGACCAGGGAATAGTTTCAGGTAGTGCCAGCACTGTACAAAAAAAATAAACAAAATAATAAATCACATAGATAACAAACAATTCAAATATAGTTCTTATAAGTTTTAAAAAAATCTTATTTTAGGTTTTTGTTGTTGTTTTCCTTTGTTTTTTCTACTGTTTGTTAAAAAAAACTTGGGAAATTAATTTCTAGCATGAATATAAAATTCAATTCGAACATATTTTATGTGAATAATTCAAAGGGAACAAGAATAGGGCAAATCATTTAGATTAATTCCTATTAGTGAGGGAAGACCATTTAAATCAGACTAAGCATTTTTTTCTTGCCGCACAAGCAGCAATTTCCTGTTTGTCGTCATGACTGACGAGAAGTGAGGATAAAATATCTTATTTATTTATTGATGTGTACTAATAGCTCTTTAATATCGCCTATAAAGCGTGCTGTAAAGCATACTTTTTAAACGGTATGTAAAATAATCGATTGGTCATTTCTTCAGATGACGAATAAGAGTTGTAACGGGATTGGTCAATAGATCATCCACGTTAGAGGGTGAACGAGTTCTCTCCTCCTTCCCCGTCATATGACTCTGCCCCCCTCCGATCAATGGAGGCCTTCAATGATTGGTCGGTAGTAAAGTGACGTCGCTCCAGTGTGATATTAGCCAATTCCGTAGAGCTATTCCTGGAAGAGGCGGAGCCTCGTGACATTCTTTAGAAGCCGGTGTTTCGTGTGACCCGGCATTGAGTATCTACCCGAGCTGGGAGCGACACGGATAGCTATTTATTTATTTATTCTACTTTATTTTTTATTGTTTGAAGATAACCATGCTGGGCTTGTGCCTTTACGTCCCCGTGTCCAACTCGGACCCAGTGGAAGTGGAATACTTTGAATCTAACGGACTACCGTCGGAGCTGAAGTCTCTGTTCAACCAACTCAGCGTGTTTCTGCCCTCCCAGGAGTTCTCCACCTACCAAAAATGGAGAAAGGTAGGACTGAAAATTAAACTTCTTTCCTCGTCATCGACCATATACATGGAGAAAAAAATTGTTTTGTGTAACAAAGTATAAGTTAAGTCTTAATTTTTACATGTATTCTTCCTCATCCTTTAATGGCCGTGTTTAGGCGGGCGGAAGTGTAGGCCGCAAAGCGGTAAAGACCGGTTTCCAGAAAATTCGTTTAGGCACGTTTATGCTTCTATAGGGACTGTAACACATCGCTCCAAAGCAGTTTGCACTACATTGAGATGGTCAGTCATACAATTGTCTCTGTCTAATGATGCTAAAGGAACAATATTGGTTCAGATAACTGAGAAATTCCGACTTTTAGACAAGCTGCTGCGGTTAAAACACAATGGGTCACAAGAGTCTGACTAAACCTACATTTACAGGCAAAAAAAAAAATAAATAAATCAACGCATCTTTTAAGTCTCATTTTATTACAAACTTGCCTTCTATATCAATATATTTATTATAATACCTATTATTTATTTATATATACATATATATGAAATATTAAAGGAGAGTGATGCTTAGTCATTTAGTCATTGAAATATGCAACAAGGAGTATTTGTGAGAAGTTTAGTTTGTGTTTAAAAAAAAAAAAAATCCTTATTTTATTTGGAAAATATTTTTCCCAAACCCTTGAACCACTATTTTACATCAGTTTGACTATTTTACATCAGTTTGATATATTTTGAATAATTTTGTGCTTAACCAACAACTGTACAATCAAAAATTTTACTATGCTATGAATATTCCACACTTGCATTTGTAAAGTTAAATTATTTCTTTTGCACAAGTTTAAAGTGACCAAGCCTTTTTTTTATAGAACAGATAATCAACTGAAATCTGCTTTATGGCCTTGATTTATTTACATTTCCAGGTTACTATCAAAGAAATATAAAATCAATAAATGCTGGAAAGAAGTCCCTTTGTCTAAAGTCTGAAAATCTGTCTAGTAGGTCATCTTTATGCCCTTTGAGCTTTTGCACGGGCTGCACAGCTTGGTTGAAATGGTCTCTGCAGGATATCGTTACAGTCATATGCCTGCAGGGCTTGGGACTTGAGGTCAAATGTCTGTCCTGTTCAGCACCCTGGAGTACAGCATGTTTAACTGTCCCTGTTGCAGCTCAGCAGGTCTGAGGCCAGACAGGATTACAGCAGTTGGTAGGTCAGTCTGAAGCAGATGTTAAAGATAGCATTTGGTGGTTAGTATTAAGTGATGCATTTGTGGCCAAGAACTGTGGAGCTTCATCCTCAGGCGTTAAAATGCGAGCTGCGGGGAACCTTTAAAGCTCCAGTGTCATGACCCATCAGTGGTTTGACATGCAGAACATTGCGATCCAGCATCTCTTCTTGCATAAGCAATTCAGTTTGTTTAATTACAGCTGCATGATTCTGCAAAATGTCATCATCTCTCAGGACATATTTATCTATAAAAATCTTAATTTTTTTCTGCGAACCCCATTAATCCTTTGACTGAAATACTAAAATGGTTTTATTAACTTTCATTGCAGAAAACTGTGGATGGGGGAGAGAAAAAAGCCGACGGGCAGCTGGACTTTGAGGAGTTTGTTCACTATCTGCAGGACCACGAGAAAGACCTGAAACTTGTAGTGAAGAGTCTCGACAGGAAGAATGCAGGTATGCAGCTGCTTTTTCACATGCTTGTGGTTTTTTCGCTTTTGATTTCAGTCTGACGATGCTAATTCTTCTTTCTTTTTAGGCCGCATCGATCCCACCGAGCTGATGCAGTCTCTGCGTGACCTTGGCGTCCATATTTCCCTGCAGCATGCCGAGACGGTCATTAAGAGGTAATTAATAATAATAATCCTTTTATGATGCTTTGTCTGGTTTTGTTTGTTTGAAAGACATTCATATCTGCCTTTTTATTTTCTTTTGAAGTATGGATAAGAATGGCATAATAACGATTGGCAGTAAGGACTGGAGTAAATGCCCCACAACGGAGAAAACTGAAAACATTCCAGAGATCATCCTTTACTGGAAACACTCCACGGTTAGTTCCTCTTTCTTTTTCTGCATTCATTTCAAAGGAAATTAGGACGGCTAATTTTTGCCTGTATTATATAAGTTTTCAGGTGACCCATTTTACCCAGATAACTCTTATCAATACAGCCTATGCTATCATTCAGGCAAATCAAAGCAATCAGGGTAATGCACTTGGTCTCCTCCCTGTTCTTTGAATTGATCAGGGTGCTGAAGATCATAGTCTGCCCAGGCTGTGCGTCATGTATTAAGCCCTATTAGGCCTCATGGAAAGAAATCAGGGTTGCTTTAGTGGGGATTATGTTGGAAAGATCTTCCAACTTGCTGAGCTGTTATGTAAATGAGGGCAGCAGTCAGAACCGGTGCAGACCTGCTGCTCAGATCCTGCAGCAGCTTATTTTAGCTGCTGTTGAGCCCGGTGCAGCTCTGCAGACACGTCGGAGCCGAGAATAGAGTTGGTCAACCCTCACATGGAGGCCAAGAACACTGTGAATTGGTGGTGAAACCCCAGCTGTTAGAGGGGCTTGACTGGACAGTAAATCATGTCAGTGGTCACAGGTTGGGAGGCAACATGGAGTTTGATACAAGAGCCTCATAGAACAAGTCAAATTCTGACCCCAAGTTTGCCTTGTTCCTGTGATTACTGTCCACATGCTGTGCTTCTCTTACAGTTCGGGTTCCTGGTTAAGGGATCAGAGCTGACTTAGAAAAAAAAACAAAAAACGGAAGGAGTCAGTTCCTGACCTTGATCACCTTAAAACGAGTCTTCCTGCAGTTTCAAGCGCTCCTTCACTTTGTTCAAGGAGCCAGGATTAAAAAATCTGCGTCAATGCCCTGGTAATAATCCCAATAATCATCTAAGTCCTGACTGGTGTTGTGTGTAAAGATGGACTGTGTGATCCGTGACAGCTTAGCTCGATCCTTCCTGTGAAAGGACAACCTGCCTGGTGACTCATATTTTCCATTCACAGGAGCTCCGTCACATGTCACTAATGATGAAAGCCTCAGAGGTCAAAGCAGAGGCCTTTAGTGGAATGTTACAGATTGGCTCTCTGTAAGACAAAAAACAAAAAGGCTATCCAGCATTATGTTTGAAATTTAACTAGAGATGCACCAAGTTATTAGAGATCAGGACTGGCAGGGATTCCCTGGACTGGGTCTGATTAGGAAAAATGTTAATAAAATAGTAACATTGTGGGTGGAATTTATTTATACATTTTTAAAGCTGTTAAATAAATAAAAAAATGTTCTCTTGGCAGATATTTGATGTGGGTGAGAACCTGATGGTGCCTGATGAGTTCACTCTAGAAGAGAAGCAGACTGGAATGTGGTGGAGACACCTGGTCGCAGGTGGAGGAGCTGGAGCCGTTTCCAGAACCTGCACCGCCCCGCTGGACCGTCTCAAAGTCATGATGCAGGTGAGCCACAATAATTGGCATACCACTTTAAATTTTAGAAGCCGTTGCTCAACAACGCTTTATCTAAAAAGCGTAAACGGGTTAAAGTTTAACAGTCAGTGTGTAAGAGCAGGGTGGGCAGAGTCCATGAGCCGGTTCTGTCTGCCGTCGGCCAATCAGAGCTCAGGAACGGGCATCGCACCCTCTGTTCTGGGGTTGAGGACGCCCTGTGCCCAACAAATAGCTCTGGTCCATCAGAGTAAACTGACGTAAACATTTTCATCGATTGAAAACGAGCTGCCAACAGTTGAACCAACCTGACCCAGTTGGCCAGAGTTTTAAGACCCACATGATCATATTCCTAGTTGGCCTAAACGTTTAGATCATTAATTTAAAGTGCTACTTTAAGTTTTGAGATCCTTTTATTAACCTGCTGGATGTTCTCTCCTTCCAGGTTTACGGGTCTCGGACCAACAACATGTGCATTATGAGCGGCCTCATGCAGATGATCAAAGAGGGTGGCACGCGGTCGCTGTGGCGCGGCAACGGGGTGAACGTCATCAAGATCGCGCCTGAATCAGCTTTAAAGTTCATGGCCTATGAGCAGGTAAGCAAAGCGGCTCGTTTGAGAAAATCAAACCAGGTTTCTCTGCTATTCCTCCTTCATTGAGCTTTTCCTTCTAAATTGGTTTCTGCAGATTAAGCGTCTAATCGGCAGCGATAAGGAGACTCTGAGCATCTTGGAGAGATTTGTGGCGGGTTCTTTGGCTGGAGTAATAGCCCAGAGCACTATCTACCCCATGGAGGTGATTACTCTTTTTTTTAATCTCCCATCTGGAGTGCCTTCGGCTTCAGATGAACATTTAGTAACTTCTCCTGTTTTGTTTTCAGGTTCTAAAAACCCGTCTGGCTCTGAGGAAAACCGGTCAGTACGCTGGAATCTCTGACTGCGCCAAGCAGATTTTCAGGAAGGAAGGCCTGGGTGCGTTTTACAAAGGCTATGTCCCCAACATGCTGGGCATCATCCCCTACGCAGGCATTGACCTGGCGGTTTACGAGGTGAGCAGACAGACTCTAACCACTTGTCTTCTGTAGGATGTTTGCTTTCAACAAACCGCAGTCTGATTTTCCTCTCTTATGCTTTCCCTCTGACAGACGCTGAAGAACAGCTACCTGCAGCAGTATGGCACCAACAGCACGGACCCCGGCGTGGTGGTGCTGCTGGCCTGTGGCACAGTGTCCAGCACCTGCGGTCAGCTAGCCAGCTACCCCCTGGCTCTGGTCCGAACCCGCATGCAGGCACAAGGTAAGCCTCGTTTTAGGTCTACAAGTACTGGCAATCCGGTTCTGCTTTCATTCATGTTTAATAATTTAAATTTTGTTTTGAATCTCTGCAGCTGTGGTGGAGGGTAACCAGCAGCAGGTGTCCATGAGTGGCGTCTTCAGGCAGATCCTGCAGAATGAAGGCCCCACAGGTCTCTACAGGGGCCTGGCCCCCAACTTCCTCAAAGTCATCCCCGCCGTCAGCATCAGCTATGTGGTGTACGAGCACCTGAAGTCTCAGCTGGGGGTGACATCCCGCTGATCGCCATGGAACCCGCCACATACTCTCGATTGCACCAAACTCTGTCCTAGAGCTCGCATTAGAATCCCGCCGGTGGTTCGTGTGGCCGTCTCATTCTGTGAATGTCAGCTGACGTCATGCTGGGGAGGAGATTATGGACTCTGTGAGCTCAGGTTGTCAGGATAATGACTGCTGCTATTTATACTGAGACTCAGAGATGAAAAGCGACTGAATGGGGGAAATGGAGGACCAAATGTTTTTTATTTGTGAGTCAGATGTCCAGGTCTTTCTATGTTTGCACCACCAGCTCTCTGGGGTAAACCTACTGCCGCCCTGTTATTCTGTTGTGAGAAGATTTTGCACAAACTCTTTGTCTTCTCTCCCTTTCTCCCGTCCTGAATGTCTGAGCACTGAGTGACTATTTATTTTCACCCCCTCCTGTATTTATTGCTCTCTTTAGGTAAAGAGAACAAGCCAATAGTGCTGTTATAATTCACGGTGTGGGATGATCGCCTTAACATCCGTCGAACACTAAATATAATCGTGAAGTTTTATTTTCAAAACAGAAAAGTTTGTGGGCACATGTGTGCCTTTCAGAGGAATGTTGTCCTTAATGTTCACCTCAGGTTGAAGGGAAATGTATTACTATTCACTGATGAGCACGTTTGTTCAAAATGAGGAGTTTGGGGAAAATGAGCAGCATTTTGCACTTTAATTAATGTTAGATGGGGCTATAAATGACTTATCAATGCAGGATGAGAAGCTTTTGTGAAGAATTACATTTTAGTATTTTAATGGACCATGTTGATGCAAATAAATGCATACTTATATAAAGTCTGTGTGTTGGTTGTCTTTATTTTAATACAAAGCTCTAGAGCATGCTGGCATGAACCACAAATGAAAGTGGGAATATACTTCAATAGATCTAGATGGAAAAGTAGAAAAAAGCTGCTTTAACGGAAAACTGGTTTCTAAAAGCATTTTTCTTCTGGTAAACAAGCTTTTGTTGTTCAACATTCTCGAGAAGTAGGAAATAACTCCAACATTCAGAGTTTAAGAACTGGAAAACCTTTAAATATAAGAACCTTAAGTTGAACTCGAAGTAAATTAAAACAAAATATAAACTGCTGATCACTTTTAAAAGCTACACTTTAACTTTCTAGCTCTCATAATCCTGTTCCAGACATTGTTTTATAGAGTTTAAACTAAACTGAATCCACACCAGTAGATTATATAAATAGAAGTGCTGTTTGTATTCCTGTTTTGAATTGATTTATATTGGCGTTAATGTAATAAAATTTGGTAGTTTTGGAAAAACTGATCGACATGGAGTGTTCTTTCGTAGAATAGCTTTTTTTATGCCCATTAAAAGCTGAAATTTTCTTTTAAATTAACACAATAGAACAAGAAAATGTAGATTGCTTAAATACTCTATCCAAACCTGCCTTGAGGTAGATTTAAATGGGTTTCTGTTCCCAGGGTAACTTTTCCAGACGAAATGTTCCCTCGGTTTAAATTCATGAAGAGTATCCCTTTTTGTGTTTAATGTGCAATCAGACTCTGCTATGGTCACAGTTTGGAATCGTGACCCACTTAAAGATGCAGGTGACGGAGCTTGGAATAGAGCTGCAACCAGTCAGCTGACTGGGACCTCCGGGCTTTTTCCGTCTGGAGGGAGATCTCAGGGCTGACCCAGAGAGCTCAGCTATTTATTCCTCCTGGCCTCTGGAGATCCTCAACAACAGTTTCTTTAGCCATCATTGGGCAAAAAGTGGCTCAGTAAAGGCCCATCACAGGGAAATCAGTACTTATTGGAACACTTAAAATCTGGTGGATATATTGGTTCTTGGACTGTGGTAGGAAACTGGAGAAATCAGAGGGAAACTATAATCATTCAGGATAACAATGCTAGAAGCTACCTGGAATATAAAATCTCAGAGGTGAGATTGGACTCATTGTGCGGCCCACATTTACACATTTATAGAACACCATTTCACAACAATGAGTGATAGATGTTCTTTATCGGGTTTCTCAATAAGCCATAAAATATTTCCGCTTAAAGTCAAGTTAAACAGTAATTTTCTGAGGACGTGTCTTCAAGTTTGGCTTATCAACTGTTTCAGGGAGTGTCAAGAAAACTGTGCCGAGCAGATAAAGATTAAAGACACATCAAACCCTGTCGGGATGGAATGACTCACTGTGGTTTAAGGACACAACTGAAAATGATGTAACCTTTGAATTTATTCTTTATTCTGACTTTAGCGTGTATTGAAACCAGCATTCACCAAGAACCAGTCCAGGAAAAAGCAATGTTACATCAACAATAAATAAAACAATCCTCTTGAGTATTGTCTTCTAGATATATTTACTTTTGCTTTTTTTCACAGTAAGATGTTTCAGATCATCAAGCAAATTTCGAATGTCAACGAGTAATGTTAGAAAAAATACTTTAAATATATAAATTATTTGAGAATAAGAAATCTTTCTAATTTAACACGTTCTTTCAACACAAGTTTTAACAAGTTCCTGTTTTCATTCTCTAAAATATAACCACAACCATCAATCTATATATATATATATATATAAAAGTGTATATATGTATTTCAATTTCACTTTAGGACAAATAGAGTATTTCTTTTTTATGAATTGAACTGAATTGAGTGCTGTGCTAGTTCTATAGATGATGTAAAGGGGCAAACTTTGTCCAAAGGAGGTCCACTTTTGTCTTCTCAGTCAACAAAATACACTGGATTAGAAGTATTTGAGGTAAACAGGAAATGGGCCTTTCTCAGCAGGGATTTTAGCCCTTGACCTGGACGCCATATTTGTTCAGTGGAGCAGAATTAAGTGGAATCCTTTAACTTGATCGTTAACGAAGTATGTGAATGAAAGGGTTTTAATTGTATTTTATGTTTCTTTTAAGAAAAATGTGCCTACAATTCCAAGCAGCTGTGACCTGTAGGTTGTCATTTAAACTATATTGAACAAAAAACACCATCTAGTTATGTAAGTAAGCACATTTTCTAAGTAAATTAATTACCGGGGAGTAGAGTTACAGATTTGCTGACTTTGGATGACCTTTATCTGGACTTTGACTTGAATGCTAATGATCTGTGACTTGATCTGTCATCCCCTCTATGACTAATAATAAAAAACAAAAAACAAACAAAACAAAAACACAAAAAAACAACAAAAAAAAAAAGTCAAAAAAAAAAAAAAAAAAAAAAAAAAAAAAAAAAAAAAAAAAAAAAAAAAAAAAAAAA
>NW_015150542.1:63687-90896 GCF_000732505.1 Cyprinodon variegatus | reverse complement strand
TCACAGTAATTTACTTAACTGTTTTGTCACAATCTTAAAACTGTTCAAAGGTTTTGTTAAGTTAGCGAGATTTGTCCTTCCAAGGCTACCGTACCAAAACAGGAAATGTTTTAATACAAAGTGTAACCTGGAAAGCTAGCTCTGCGATGGTGTCAAGGTTTGTTCCATGTCGCGCATTTAATAAAAAAAAAAAAACAGCAGCAGAATAAATCTTGTTATTATAGTTTGTTTTGTGTCTTTGTAATTAGATGGTACAGAGTGTGTTCCGGTCTGGTTTTCTGGTGCGGGTCTGTCACACCGTGCTAACCTGGGTCATAACTCTGATTCTATTCCTGCACAACACCGGTAAGATCATTTCACTTGTCCCGGTTTAAAAGTTAAGGTTTATGAAAGCAAATTTTAAATTCAAATAATTAACTGTTTCCAGTAAAAAAAATATATTCATTTTTTATTGTTAATTAGATGTTGATTTATATTGGTACCTTAAGGGCTTTTTTTTTTTCTCTAAACAAGAAATAATGTTTCGGTCTCTTTGCAAATTTGATCACACTACTACAGTACAGTACAACGGATGAACTTAAGTTATAAACTAGAAAAAGAATCATGTTTTTGTCTCTTTGACCTGTTATTCACAGTCTGCAACTACCAGAAACTGAATGCTGAGATTGTGTTGAGGATGGAGCCCTAGAATAGAAAAGAAAAGAAATACACTTACTTTTCCAGAATGGGAAAATTCTGGCAAAAGCACCTGAAAACATCGAAATGATGCCCAAGAGTAGATAAATGTACCCTAAATGCACCAGGGAGCGTTATCACATATCCTTCCTCCCAGCAGCTGGAAGACTTTATAACCACCACTGTTCCTTATACCCTCAATAAATTGGTAAATTCATGCTGATTTTGCACAGTTTCCATCTTAGTCAGTTAATAACATGCTACTGTTATGTTGCACATCTCTAAAGTTGCTGCTATTTTCAAATATCCATTACTGTAAACATGTCCATAGCTGCATATTGGTTATTTATTCTCCAGGTGCCCAGTATTTATATTAAACATTTTACAGTACAGTGTTTTATTTTTTTTAACTCTTCGCTATTATGTTATCTTTATACATTTTTCTAAGGTCCACATTTGTGTGACCATTTTTTTCCCATATTTTTTTTGCTGCTGTAACACCAGAATTTCCCCATTGTGGCACAATAAAGGGATTTTCTATTCTATTCTATTCTATTCTATTATATTATATTATATTATATTATATTATATTATATTATATTATGAATACAAAGCTGATTCAAGTTTTAAGTTTAAACTTATCAGAAAGGTGGAAAAAGAATTGGAATTATTAAAGATAATAAGGCATATTTAAATAAAAAGTAAATTTCAAGTTAAATAATAAAAAATACAGAAATCTCTTCACAAAACATTGCAAAAAGCTAAAGAAATGAAACTACGTTATGTATTATTGTACAAAAAAAAACACACTCTCATAGAGGCTACAAGTGTGCAAGTGGACTAAATGAGACTTAATTAGACTTTATAACATTTGGAGCAAACAGTTTATGCCAGATAGTTGTATAAAACTGAGTCGTTAACATGTCGATAGAAAGAAATCATCATGGGAAGTTTAATACTCGTATCCAAATCCACCTAAATGAAAAGACAAGCTGTAAAGGAGGCTTTACAAGAACTTTCGTGTCTGAAATGCCGACTGATTTCAGGTGTGAACTCAGTGAGACTGAATGCTAGAACTATATCAAAAGAGGCTTCAGTAATAATATAGAGGCTGTCACATGGTTTTGTCTTTGCTTTTTATTCGGCTACTCTGTTTTCCACCTGACCTGCACATATGTCTGGTGATGCGTGACAGTTTATAAAGGATTTATCAAAGTCGGTTTTATGCATGGGAAAAAAACTTGTTTTTTAACAGCAGTTTTAACACTTAACAATCTGAATCAGCTTCAGACACCAAGCTTGTTCACAATAGACAAGGATTTGAACGGTTTTGCTTTTAATGCATACATTTTCAGAGTAGTAAGTAAGTGTATAAAATTTTAATTTTATTTTTGTGTATGTATGTAAACCATGTTTTTACAAAAATTAGAAGACTATTTTTTTATTGGTAAAAATATATATGATTTTGATGTATTTACTTTTACTGTTAGATGTTCATCAGATTGACAGAAACTGTCTCTGTAGCTGCTGGTCTTTAGTGAACAGAGCTCTAAAGCTTCAACATAAAGGTAAAACTGTAAACAGTTTATGAGCAGGATGTGTGGGGTCTGCAGAGATTGACTGTCTTTTCCAGACCCTAAACGTGTTTGTTTGGACAAGCAAGTTTGTTGTAGTTTGCACATGTCCTATTTTGTAGAGGAGCCAATCCGCGTAGCAATAGATGTGCATAGGAAAAGCAATGGCAGCCTGAGGATAAATGCGCTGCATATATGTACACTGGAGTTATCATAACCTGGTCAATACAAAGTCTATTACATGATCATGACCTCTAAGCAGAACCCTTAAATCAAAACTATGCAAGGTTAAACTATAACATCTCTCTACCTTTAAACAAACTGCTTTATTTCCGGGGTTCTGAATATTTCCTGTGTGCAGATTTACGGAGATGTGAGGAGCAAGGAGACCTGCTGCTGCCAGGTCTCTTCTTCCTCCTGGTTCTGCTGTCGGTGCTTTTATACTTCACCGTCTCCTTAATGGATCCGGGATTTGTTCTTGCTGACCCAGTAAAGGTGAGGATGAGTTAAAAGATAGAAATCTACAAAACAAGACTTCTATTAGACCTAACATGTTTAGTGAGGGGCAAGTTTTTCCTTTTAATCATAGAAAAGGAATCAGCAAGGATATAAGTAGTGTTAGCTGATGGAGGCACAGTTTATCAGGTGAAGGTTCACGGTGGGTGTGAGCGCTGGCCGCTGCTCTGACCCACATCTGTCTGTTTCTACGTAGGGAGGTCAAGGTTCAGATGAAGAAATGGAGTCGATGATCCCTCAGTCGTCGACCCCTCGACTGCGGCGCTGTGGGTACTGCCTGCTGCAGGTAACCAGCCTCCGCAGGCCTCCGTTCACCCAGCTCCTCTTAAAGCTTCCTGTCAAACTAATCCAATTTTCTCTAAAGTCTTGTTGGTTTATAGTTTTTCAGGCTTTGTTCTATAGAAACTGAACATTTAGAAGAACTTTACCTTTTTTGGTTTAACAGATTAGAAATAATAATTTTGTCCTTTTATTTGGGTGAATATGGAAAATCTGAAAGATGTTTGACAAACAGAAAGCAGAATATTGGCTCCAAACAGTGTGATTTTCAAGGAGAAAACAAGGCTGAAGTTTTTCAGGTTTATGGTCAGCTGGAGGAAGATGCATCTTTCAGGTCCTGTTTCAGGTCTTGGTTGACCTCTTTATATCTCACACTCATTCTTTACCCTCCGTCCATCCAATTATACCACGTTTGAACTGAATGATATGCTGCTTCCAGCTTAAATAAACACTCTCTACCTCAGAGGACGGCTCATGCTGCAGTGGGAATTATCACATTGAATAGAATGTCCTCTATTTATTAAACTGGATAGAATATTGTAGACCAGGGGGAACCAATTAAAAATCATTGGGGTCCGAATAAATAAAATCAATACCAGAAAAGGTCTGGGCACATTTTTAATTATAATCAGTTACTTTAAACAGAATTTAACACTGAAATAAAATGAAGTTTTTATGCATCCATGTTATACATTGACTTATTAAATAAAAACATATTTTAAAAAATTTAAAATTTGTTTTGCGTTTTGAAATCTAAAGTGTTTTTTTAAGTAGAGAACAAAAATCTTGCAGTTTGGTATATAGACAATTTCCTGATTCACATAATTTATAAAACACCTGAACTTACCGCTTGTCTTTTTTCTGGCTTAATGAGAGCAGTGGGCTTTATGCTGCCCTGCAAGGCTTTAAACCTGGGTTTGAATGGAGACAAAGCCATTCTAAAGCACATATCAGGTTGGGTCCGGATTAGCCAGCAGGTGGGTCCGCTAATCCGTGACATCTGATGTAGACAGTCTGTATGAACCAGTGGTCATCTATTATTCAACCTAAAGACCAGTAGATGTTCTTAAAAAGCAGACATTTCTTTATCATCCAGGATTAAAACTAAATGACATATTTTTTTTACTTGCAGTGTAGTTCTGGTCAGAACTTTGAGAGCCATTTTATATAATACTACTTTTATACTGACCCATTACCCTCAATTAACCTAATTTAAAACCTGGCCGGGACCGCACGGACCAATAAATGATAAAGTGCGACCCAACCCATGATCACAAAGTGTACACATAGCCGCTTCAGCCACGGCAGATGTTATCATCCCATTGAATGGCTGTTATTAGCGGTTATCAGTCCCATAGAATGGCTTCAGAATGCCTCCTACCTGCCAGTAGGCTGAGTAGGGTGTTATCACCCAATGAATCCTAACCCTAAGGTAATTCCTTTTTAATCACGGAATTAATCAATCTATTTATGTGTAATCTGAAAATATTTTTTATCAATTAATAGTTCTAATTAATTTATAGTTCTTCATGTATTGTAAAAAAAAAAAAAAAAAAAAAAAAAGTTTATCAGCTCATATCGAACAACCCCTCCCAAAAGAATCTCATATCCTGTCAGCTGAGTTGTTTTAAAACACCACATTAAATCGGTGTGACTGAAACATATGGAATTCACTCAAAGTAAAACTTTAAAACGCATAAAAAAAAAAAAAGAAGATAGGCTGTAAATAAAGTAGATAAAAAGTATAAAGTAGGTAAATAGAAAGTGAGACTTAAGGTTTTAGACGTGACCAAAACCATAATCAACGATAAGCTGCATTTTATCAGCCGTACGGAACTTGCTAGAAGGTAGAGGAGGTGCAGCTTGGAGCCTTTCTATGGGACTGATAACCACTAATAACGGCCATTTAATGGTTAATCACACAGGCAGAAAAGAACATTGAGTCACACTGACATCCACAGCTGTAAATTGGCCGAAGGAAGAATGTTTGCCTCGTTGCTTGAAATAATACTGTTATCTTAAGATTTAGAATTAATAAATAAGAAAATATAACTAAGTTTTATTAATGCTGTTAACTCTATGCTACCCACATTTTGTTCATATACACCCGTGCCTGTGAAATAATGTTTTTTTTCTACCCGTAGTGTATGTTTTATATGAGTACCTGCAAGATATCAGCGGGTACCTGACCCGGTGCAGCACTTTGGGTTTTGAACACTTTTCTATATTGCGTAAGGCTCCACTGAGCAATAGAGTGGCTATAATCTTGAAAGTGTAAAGAACATTATTGCAGCATAAAGTGCCCAAGAACCAGGGTTTCCCAGTAAGGTTTCAGACAGAGGGTGGGGTGGGGGACAAGAAAAGAATCAGCAGAAGAGTAGTTAAATAGTCATAAGGTTACTTTTATAGAGCCACAGAAACACTTTGAGGTGGCAGGTATACTTGTTTAAAAGAAAACAAGATGGATGCTCATCACGCAAGACTCCACTGCTGAAGAAAAAACACATCATATTGGAGGTTGACCAAAAACATGAAGACCAGTCTGTGAATTTGATATGAGACCAGGACTCAGTGTTTGAACATCAATGCTAAATGTCCAGTTCACATCATCCTGAAGATATCATCCCCATGCTAAGGTTAATGTGAAGATGGATGCAGCTAAGTCTGAGGCAATACAGGTAGAAACAGCTTTAGAGGCTGAAAAAATACAATATTTCAAAAGTTGTGTTACACAGAAGCTCTGCATCAAACTAAGTTTTAATCTCAAGATACTAAAAAGGTGGTAGAGATCAAACACCTGCAGCTGGATCTTGATCTGCAGTGAAACCTGCTTTTGCAGAGTGGCTGAATACAGATGCACTGCACACTTTCTAGATTTTTGTTGGTCCACATTTATCCACATGCACAACTTTCTTTCTTCATCACAGTTAGTAGTTCCTGGCATTGGACTCTTAATAAAACCAAACAGAGGTTCTAAGGTTTGTGATTGTAATGTGACAGAATGTGGAAAACTGCTGGGTTTTTCACCAGCAGTTGTGTTTTAGAATATAATTATTTGTAACTATCCTCATAAGTGACAAACAGTGTCTAAACTTTGAGGAAAAAAGTGATAAACTTGAGAAATTAAGAATTCCTCCTCCTGTTTGTGTCCTGAGCAGCAGCCAATGAGAGCCAAGCATTGTCAGACGTGCAAACGCTGCGTGCGACGCTTCGACCATCACTGCCCCTGGATCGAAAACTGCGTCGGGGAGAGGAACCACCGCTGGTTTGTGGTCTACCTGCTGGTGCAGCTGCTGGTCCTGCTGTGGGCTCTTCATATCGCTCTGTATGTCTACTCAAACCTGCGCTTCTTTAAGAGAAAACACCTTATCTGCGAGAGGGGAAAAAGCGTGGCCTCAGTTTGCCCTGTAGTCAGAAGACAGGGAAGATGCATCATGTGGTGCCAGCGCACTCTGCTCCTTTAAGCTTTATCTCTGTTGCGTCTCACTGAGTTAGGTAACCCATGCTGACCTTTAGAGGGAGCCGGTTGTGTAAGAGGGAGCTGTAATGAACATTCAGGTGATCCTTATGTCAGAGATCAAATGTGAAACCTTTTAGCTGAGCGATGGTGACCAGAATAGCCTCACTCACATCAGAATTCAATCACATTTTCATCCTTTTAAACTTTGATTTCTTCAGTCTGCTGCCTCTTATTTCTACTGTCAGGACAAAACAGAATAGTTGCATGATTAAAAAAATATATATATATATTTCTTATTTAAATACGCTTAATATGTAAGGAGAAAATTGTAGGATTTAAAAAGGCTAATTTGAAAAAAAAAAGAAGGTATTTTTAAAGGCATTAATTGGAGAATATGAGTGCAAGTAGGTCAGGAGTTGCATAAAGTGAGGGCTTATCATCTTTTATGAACTCTCCAAGCTGATTCTATTGAGAAGGGCTTGAATCTGTAGACATTATTCATATCTGCAGAAAGCGTTTAAATACTTTATCAGATCTTATTCAGATCAATGGGAAATCGGATCATGGAGCCAGAGACAAAGGAGATCTGATTGCAGCCTGAGATGATGAGTTTAGCTGCAGCTGGAGACAGAGAAAGCCCTAACTGATACTCCAGCTAAATGCATTATGCAAGAAAAGGTAAACAACTGAGGTTATTATGGAAATAAGGTTATCTGCAGCTGGGATGTTAGATCTATGAGCCTAGATCAGTTATTCTAAAATCAGCAAACTCCAAATTTAAGAACTATGAACACAAACATTTAGATAGGGGCCTTTAAATGATCTGTTACTCATGGCATTAAAAAAGTTATAGTTTTATAAAGCAGTGTTTGTTTTACTGTGTTGTACGTTTCAGCTCGGGGATTTCTCCTGGTGTCACCTGGGAGCTGTGGTTCAGAGCGAATGCGTTTCTTCTGGCGGCGCTTGCCGTGGTCGGGGTTTTCTCCGGCGTCGTGCTGCTGCTCCTGGGCTGCCACCTCTACCTGGTGTCCATCAACTGCACCACCTGGGAGTTCATGTCCCGACACAGAATCTCATACCTGAAGAACTGCGGGAAGGAGGAGAACCCGTTCGACCGAGGCGTTTTCTGCAACCTGTGGGACTTTTTCTGCATCTGCAGGACGGTGATGTGGGAGCAGGTCTATCATAAACCTCCCCCAAACCCTGCCTGAACTCCACCCATTACAACGATGGACATGCTGATTCTTTAAAGCAAAATCTTATTGTCATACATTTTGCTTCAAAGGAGACAAACCCACGTTTTTATTTAAATGGTTGTGAAATAGTGAGTGTTTTTAAAGCAGAAAGTTTAGAACCAAATACTGGATCAGTTTCTTGTTGTCTGTTATTGTTGTTTCTGAAAATTGCCAAAGAACAGAAGCAGAAGAACTATTGCATTTTTTTTTATAAAGTATGGAGTGAGGTTTGTTCCATTATGGTTGCAAACAAAATACATGAATTCTAAACAGAAAAATAATCCAAATATTAAAGTTTGAAGAACTTATTTAAAAGATTTTAAGAATAACTGCTGGTTTTTTTTTTTTTTTAGATTTTAATTTTTATAGATTTTATACAATTTTAAATTTCGTTTTTCTTTTTATTGAGTTTTAGAAATGTCATTCTTTTCCAATTTAAGTTTTCAGATTACATTCTCTTCGCTTAATGCCTGATGCAAACACTCGCTCTTGACTAATAAAAATGTTGTTTCCAACATCCATACAATCCAATAGAAATGAGTCTTTGCTCCTGATGCCAGAAGAAAATCAACCCCAATTAGTGGGAAAAAATTTGATCTGTGAAATTAAATTTTATGTAAAATTATAAAAATAAAAAGCAAAGCTAATTTTAAAACCCTTTTCTCAAAGTCTTTATTTTGGTTTTGCATTAATTTCAAATATACATTTGCAAAACGTGTTCTTGGCTTGCAACAATTATGGAAAAGAGTTTACTCCATACTTAAGGCTCATACATAAACAGAACTGTTTTTATTTTTGTCTGATCCCCATACATAAATAAAAAGGGCTCAGAGACTGATCACAGATCCAAACTGATTAAAGGTGTGAAGTTTAATGTAAACTTAAGACCTTTTCCTGTATTTACAGTTGATTTCAGCTCACGTCATCACCGCCGCACAGCGTTAGACTGCAGCCATCAACACGCACAAGCACACGCACAAAGACCTGTTTGTACGGGCGTGTTGACGTGTGAACACTCCGGACGCTGTTTACATATTTATTACTGATCATATGTTTGTGACAAACACACATAACATTTTTTTTAAATGGTTTTTGGTTCTGCATGTTGACAGCCTTTGTTTTTTGTTTTTTTTTTCCCTATTTGTAGGGAAAATTTGTCCTCAAAATTATAAAATATAAGCCAAAAGCCACTCAGCATAATCAGAAATCATTACTCAGGTTTTGTGATTACCCACTAACCCACTAACACTAACTGCCTCAATGTCTGTAACTGCCTGTATATACTGATGTCAGTAATGTATTTCTAACTGTTTAACATGTTTTGGTGAAATCCTGTGCAGAAAAACAAAAGAAGTCAAAAATGTTATTACTGTACTGATTTGTTTTTATTTATTAAGGACATTAAAACACTTTTTTAAATTCGATATGCATGATATGTTAGAGGCATCTGTGCACACTGACATTCCTACACGGGATGCTTCACATAGACATTTACATACATTTCTGACAAACAGATCTAACATGTAATACTCAGCAGCAGCGGCAGTTTAATAAAGTGCTACAACATTTTGCTAAATGTCCTACAGCTTCCTAGTTCAGCTGAACAAAATACCTTCTTTCCCACCTTTCAGATGAAAAAAAAACATGTTGAGGTCTCAGTTTACTTCCAGATGTCCTTTAAGGACATCTGGAAAGGTTATTCTTTGTTTATGGGGGCTACTTCTCACAGTTTCTACAACCTTGATATGATTTTAAGCAAGTGAAATTTAGAAGCACAAAACTTAAATGTAAAAAAAAATAATGTATTAAAGTTTCTTATGTTACTTTTAAGTTTTTTAAACAATGATTAGGAACACAATCCTTATGTATTCCTGATAGTTCAGTGCGCTTTGTTTCCGACACTGATCTCTTATTTTGGCTCGTCTTAACCGATCCTCGATATTTACTCCCATTGTTTATTGCTTTTCTCTCTCCACTGACACGATAGAAATAGACACGATAGACAAGTTTGCATTTAAAGAAAAAAGAAACAAAAAATAACTCATGCACATATCCTCTGATGCTAATATAAACAACAAAAAAATGAGAAAAATGGGCCAGCCTGTGTATCAGTCCATCTCTGCTGTGATGGTGTGATTTCCTTAGATATCAAGATCAGTGGGTTTTACCTCCATTCAATCAACCTTCTGCACTAATTAAGCATCACGTTGATGGAAAAATAACCTGTTGGGAGTTTTAAACATTTCTTTTTAGGAGTTTTTAAAATTTATTTGAGGTTTTTAATGTTAGGGACGATAGATGGTGTCAACCCTGACGCCACAGGTGTGAAGGACAATGAAGGGTGAAATAATTAGAGCTTTTGTGTCAGAGAAAAATGAATTATTCATAATTTTACATTCATCATGAAAATGTAAAAACGAGCTAGTGTTAGATTATTGTTCTCTAACAATCTTTGATATATGGACTATATTCATTCTTATGTGTTTACATGTTACACCCAAAGGGAAACCAGATCAATCTGTTATGTTTTTTTTCCAATTTCAGTTACCATCCTGTTGTGTTTACTGAATATAGTGGCTCTAAGTTAAGTAAAATTAATTTTCACCTGACAGTAAAATGAGTTGTTTAAATCTTTTTAAGTTACTAAAACCTAAAAAGGAATATTATGTGTATTGTGTTTTAAAAAAATCATAAACTCATAATTCTCCCTCAAACATATACCCTTTAGCACCCCACATCTTATTGTTTTTGCCCTAATATTACCAACCCAAGCTCAGTAGGCCAATATTCCCCATGCAACAATGATAAGCAGACACTTAACTATGATCATGGCTATAGGCCTAGTAGATTATCTATGGCTTCTTTTATACTGCTAGGATCTCTAGTGCACAATTTAAGTCCTCTATAAGCAAAAATGACTGACATCCTGGAAGAGACTGATATGTTACCACAAGTCTTTGCTACAAGCAAGCGACTTGAAGACATGAACGTCGGGTTAAACTGTTCGTTTTGTCAAGGCAGTGAGCAAAGCCTTTCACAGTGATGCATAGAAACAGCAGAACAGAGGTTTTCCTAAAAGTTGTGTTATTATACGCGAATTAATAATAAGCAAAGGCCACAAAGCAAGCTATATCTGTTTTGAACACACAGGAGGCTTAAAGGCCTTGATTGGCTAGTTTGGTCTAAATAAAGTTGACTTATTTATTTACATTAGACATATAAATGGATACAGAGTAAATTTGTTGAAACTATGTAAAAGTTTGACAAACAAAATGTAGTTTTATCTCCTTAATCTATGTTAAATATTCTGTAGATCTAACAAGGGATTTATGGGAGTCTAAACAAGAATACTTACAGCTTGAACACTAAAATAAATATAGATTTATTTTTACCAGGCTATAATATTTTAAGAAATATACATTATAAATTTAACTTCTGGTTAGGTTGATTCTGGAGCGGTTATGAAGCATCAGTATCTTACAGTGAGAGTCTAGCTGACTGCTAGTCGGGCTAACACAGCGGTCTGCAACCTCAGCAGCCACAGGTGGCTCTTTATAACTTTGAAAAATAATAATAATCATAAAAAAAATTTATCTGTCTGAAATTTTTCTATGTTTTGAAGTAGTTTTCAAGTTAAAAACGATGTGCTTTTATTACGTAATGTCAACCCTAACCCCCAAAAAGACAATCTGTACTTTGAAACAGTAATTAGAAACAAGATGGTGGTTCTTTACAAATTTCCGGTGGTAAATCTTTTTCTTAAGTCATGTATTATGTTAAGCTATGAACAAGTTGTATTTTAGATGGACTGAAAACATCTAAAATAGCTACTTACAATCAATTTAACCGGTAGTCATTCATAGTCAAGGTACCAAGTACTTAAACCTGATATTCTGGTACATTTTCGAAGTTGTTGATGTAAGTGTCCTGGCTGTATATGTATAAATTGTATAAATAAATTTTTTTTTTTATCAGTTTGGTTTTTTACTTTCAAGGAGCCTGGTGTTTTTTAAACCTTTCTTTTTGAGTTCTTAAGGGTTTTAAAAATGAACTAAGTGTGTATTTAAAGGTGTTGTCATCGAGCCTAAAACCAACTGATTCATTTGTCAGATTCTCCAAGTTCTTGTTTAGAAATACAATTTTAAAAAGTAGGAAAAGAAATGGTATCCTCTATGTCTGCAAATAAATGTTATGCTACTGATCTGTTTTGGACTTTTTCCTTTAGTGGTTAAATGCTCATTGCAGAATGAAGATGTCAAACAAATCTTTAGTTCAATCTGTGTTTGATCTCAAAAGTTATTTCAAACTTATTTTGGTTTTATTAAATGAGAAATAAAAACAAAAAAAGGTTTACAAAAAAGCAATAAAAACAACACTGTAAAAAATTGAAATCTAAATAAATCATGTTTTTCTTGCAATAAGTGCATTTTTTCTTGAACTGAGGAGGTAAGTGAGACACTTTGCCAATGGAACTAGACAATTTATATTTAAAATAAGAAAAAACAACTGCCTTGTCCTTTTTCAAATGCATATTATCTGATTATCTTATTTTAAGAGTAAAAATACTAATTCCATTGGCAAATTATCTTATTTACCTACTCATATTAATGGTAAATGTGCTTAATTTAAGACATTTTTGCTAGTCCTCTATTTGTAGATCATTTTTGCAGTCAATTATCCTCATTGCACCAAAACATAGAACTTTCAGTTGGGAAAAAAAAAAAAAATTAAGATATGCAATAAAATATGAGACCGTTAAGTAGATTTACCATAGTGGCAGGACTATTGTCACATAAGGCCAGTTTAAAAAGACAGGATTTAAAAATATCCATTGACTGAATGCTCCGTAACTTAACACAAGGTGGACATCTCAAGAATTAAACAATGTCGTTTACAGAAAATAGCAGCAATAACGTGACAAAGAGATGGGAAAGTTGTTGTCTTTTTGATTCTAGGATTAAAAGTCAGATGAAAGTCTAACCCCCCCATCCCTCCCACCCCCACAGACGATCATGTCTACCATCACGTCCTCAGCTCCGTTAAAAATAACCCATTGTTTACCTAATTGACAGCTTCTTGTTGATTGCAGCATGACTGAGAACAGTCAGCGTTATTTTATTGAGAGCTTTGTCCTGTCTGTAAATGTTTGAGCTGCAGAAGACACCAAAGAAGTCTTTCATTCAAAGATACAGTCAAGACCGGGTCAGGAGATTATCTTTAACTGTCGGATCTAAAATGATTTAAAGATTAAAGTCCTGCTTGTCTAAACGGATCAATACCACTTTCTGCTACACTATGCTTATTGTGTTTTTATTTCAAACAGCTGTTCTGCTTTTATAATCAGTCACTGAGGTCTAAATGGTGTAACAATCAAGAGCAAAGAGGTTACAAGAGTCCAAAATGAGGCTTTGTAAAGGGCTGATGATGAAGAGGATTATTTTGACACCACTTTACTGTATTATTGACCAGCTAATACAGCACTAAAACAAATCATTACATCAGTGTTCTTGCAACTTCTACTACTGAAGGAAACACTGACTGATTATACTTGGCAACATGCATATTTGGTACTTGGTTGTTACCTGTCAAGGCGGATAGTGATACCCGCAAACTGGTTCTTATTTTGGCCACCGGGTTTCTTCAGTCCTTTGATCAACCATGTAAAGCACAGAAGTCAAAGTCTGCAAAAGCTTCCTGTTGCTCTGCTGAGAGGCTGAAGGGCTTGGAGGGCGGAGACAGGACCGGCTGGAGGCGAGTGAAGTCGCTGTCAAAGTTGCTGACATCTGTGGGCTCTTTGATCGACGGCACAAACGGCGGCTTTAACTTTTTGGCCATCAGGGCTTCCCAGTCGATAGTCTGCAGAGTTTCAAAAAGTCAAACTATATTAGACTTTTCCAGAAAAAAAAACTGAAATGGGTCAGAAAAACAAGCTTCAGTCCCAAAGGTCACAGCAACCAGCAGCTACAGTATGAAGACGGATGTGTTTATCAGAGGTTTGAAGTTCTCAGGTTAGTGTTGCTGTCAGACCTGGGATTTAAGATAGACAGCTTTTCCATTAAGACCATTTAACATGTCTTCTCAGCGTTTTAAAGTTTCATGGGTGAGCTTTTATTCACCTTCATTGATGTCCAGGGAAATAAAGTGATGTGATTTACCTCAAAGAATTTATCTCCTTTAACCTCGTTTGCGTCTCTCTCTCCAGCTCCCAGCCTTTTCAGAGGGTTCTTCTTCAACAGCTAAAAAACACAAAAAGGTTCCTTTGAGTTATTCTTAATTCAGTTGATGCACAATTATTCTAATGAAAGCACCAGGAAGCTCCTGTTGGTTGAAGGCAGGTGGATCTAGTTGGTGTTGCATGGATGAAGAGTCTGAACTAGAGGTGTAAGGCTACACAGCAATCCCACTTCTGTAGTAATTTGGCACATTTAGGATTTTCTTTTACTTTGGTTGGCAGAAAACTAAGAATATTATGCAGTTTATGAAATTATTTGGTCAAATCATTTCAAAAAAATAAAAAAGGGCCAAAAAAAAAACCGAACAAAAAACCCAATTTAAGGTTTTTTTAATTTTATTTAATAAAGTAGTATAATCAGTATAATTTAGCCAATGCCTGGATAAATGGTTTAGACAACAGCACTCATAAATACTCAGTGGTAAACTTTACAAATGATTAAATAAGACTCTTTTTGAGGTCAAAATGGATGCATAGAGGAGATAAACTGCTGTGTATTTGATAGTAGTTAGATATTAAATGATCAATATAAGAATGGATGTTTTAGAAACACAAAAAGGAAATAAAGCTTTACCCTCCAATTCCTTTTGTTTTTTAAATTAAATTAAAAAGAAAATAAACAATACAATTTTTATGTTTTTTTAATCGTCTCATGCATGAATTATGATAATGACTGATAAACTCAGTCAGGATTTTTTACAAAGTGCTTTTATACATCCTTAGGAATGTAAAACGAGGTTTGGGAAAAAAAGTGTTTTTCTAACTTTATTCTATAAAGAAATATTAATCTCTCCACTTAAGTGTACTTTTATGCATTTTATACAGTAAAAATAAAATCTATATACCAACAAAGTTATTTCATAGATGTAGTTGTAGTTTAGTTTTACAGTAGTAATATCGTATTCTGTTAGAATGGTGGTTCCTCTACCCCCATGTAGAAACAGAAATAGCTGAGGTTTTGGGTCTTTTTCCCCGTTTCAGCCATCTTGGTTTCCCTGACTTTTTTTCCCCCTTTGCTATTATAAACAAATGGGATTTTTCCGTATTGAATGATGAACTTTCTTTACTTGATTGGACTATATGCATAATTTCCCAAAATTGAATGCATATATAGAAAAATAACTAAATTTTTTTTATTTAATATTTGTCAGTCTCTCAGACAACAGGGATCACCTGGGCCCAATGTTCTCTGAACTGTTTAACACCAGGAAGTTTAGAACTGAGATAAGCGGCAGCACAGCTTCTAACACAATAAAAGTATTTTGCATAAGTTTATCTAGAAGGAATTACACAAGACTGACTTTTTTTATGTTATTACTGAATATTTTTTATCCTAGCTTCAAGTCATGGATAAAGTGGGTGTTGTTACAGATGAGTAGAGGTCAGCAAAAAAAAAAAAACGATAAAAGTCAATAATCAGTGACACACTGGGGGTGCATGAAGGAGGAAACCCGGATTAGTTATTATCCTTATTTAGTTTTATTGACTAAAGGTTAGGTGGAGACTGGGTGCCATCTGCTTAAAAGGCAAAGTGAGTTCTATTTTTTGGGTGTTTTCTGGAAATCAAAAAATGGTAAAGCTGATTTTACTCTCCCCTGATTAAAGCTACTTTAAATCTGATAATTAGTTAAAAAGTCCCCCAACTTTCTTTGAAACATTCTTCTCCTTTTATGAGCAAACATTTTCAACCTCATGGGATGGTTGGGTATTCAGAGGATCCTCTAAGTGTTTTATCTCAGGCCTGAAAAACTGAAATCGCTTCTGTTGAATTTTCAGTAGCATTTAACTGAAACTGTCTTGTGTCTCTTCCTGACCAAATACAATCTGTGGTTACCTTCTGCATGATGGAGACGGCATCAGCGGGAAGAGATGTTGGATACTGCACATCATCATTTACGATGCTGTCAAACACCTCCTCTTCATCTTCACCAGGAAAGGGAGACTAGCAGGAAGAGCAAAGCTACGTCAGGCAAACTGTACATGTTACAAATAATTAAATTGTAAAAATGTATTTTTTTTATTTTTCCTAGTTTAAAAAATATATATATATATCAGAAAGCAACAGATAGAGTAGCCTGGAGTACTGAACATATCCCACCAACCTCTCCGACAAGCATCTCATAAATGAGGACGCCCATCCCCCACCAGTCCACAGCTCGGCTGTAGGTGTCGTCTGTCAAGACTTCAGGGGCAAGAAACTCGGGAGTCCCACAGAAAGTGGAGGTCTGATCTCCGTGGCCCATCCCTGCAGGGATATCATTTAGATGTCCTACTAGTCCAGAGAGGATAGGTTCCTTCTTAAATTTTCAGTGAAAATAAGAAGAAAAATAAACTGTGATCATTTAAGAACCTCAACCTCAAGTCAGATGATGTTACCATGGCCAAAATCAAATACCTTAAAGAGAAAAGTTATTTATCGAGCCATCAGTTATTGGAATAATTGTCTACTTAATATACATGACCTGGATAGTAAAGTATCTTTTAATTATTACACAAGTATGCACTATATAAATTTGTCAGCAGTGAATTCAAATTTTTACTGTATGAAAGGGAGAATTAATGTAATAGATATGAATTTAATAACTTATTCTGAATGATTTCTGATGACAATAATGTCTACAATGTTTAATTGTTGATTTTTGTTTTGTCTTCTGGACCCCAGGAAGACTAGTCCCATTTTTGGTGGCAGCTAATGGGGATCTTTTTTAACAATAAACACATATAAGATTCCCTAAGAAAATGCACCAAAAACAAACAAATTCAAGGTATAGATATTTACCTTCTTTACAAAGTCCAAAGTCTGTTATTTTCACAAATCCCTCTGCATCCATCAGTATGTTGTCCAGCTTCAGATCTCTGCATAACCGAAGTATAAACGTTAAAAACAACCCCATGTTTTAGATGATGTGACTTCACGTTTGACCGGGGTAACATACCTGTAGATGATTTTATTCAAATGCAGGAACTCCAAACCAAGCAGGACACATGCTGAATAAAACCTGTGAAACAACGGTTTGTTCAAGTACAGAAAAAAAACTGAAATAGCAAAAATACACAAAAACAGGACAAGAGTCTTCAGGCTAAAGACAGGAAGATTTTGTGCAAACCGGGTCTGTGCTTCTGAGAAGACATCACTGTGGATGTGGATCATCAGGTCGCCGCCTGGTAAATACTCCATGACGAAACACACATGGTCAGATGTCTGGAAGCAGCCGTGAAGGTGGACCAGGAATGGGTGTCTGGAGGCGTTGATCATCTCAAAGATCCTCTTCTCGCTCATAAGGCTGCAAGATTAGTTCAAGCTCATTAAAACACAAATACCTGAGCTACAGTCAGGGCAGTGTTTAAAGCTAAATCCATTTCTGGCAGGTATTGAACTGTAAAAGTTATAGTTTTGCTTGGCATAATGATTGTTTCCCCAGTTTAAGAATTGGCTATAATTTATATAATTTTTCATGTTGTAAATATAGTATATATGGTTGTTTAATACATTTCAAGAGTGAAATGGTGACTGTAGGAACGATCTTAGAGATCATGTCTGAGGTTATAGAGCTATTCATAGTAAATATTTAATCATATTTGGTTATAATTGACTATAAACAGCTGATCATCTATTTATTCATCCATTTATTTTTCAATTTCTAGCTTCTTATGATGGAAAATTAAAGGTGTTCCCAATCCAGAAGTGATTAACATTCCTCCTCATGTCTTCTGGTTTTATCTTCAGGCCTTTGTCTTATTGGGACAGCGACAGAAAAACTCCACAGAGCCTCAGAGGCCTACTTTTCCATAGGAACTCATGGTATGGTTGTTTTTTTTTTATCATTACATTAAACATTAAATTACATTAAAAAGAACCAGCGGTGTTTTAGGGAATACTTTTTAAGGAGATGATTTGGACATTAGGAGGGGATCCTTAAAATCCAAATTGAGTCAATTGAATTTTAAGAAATATGAAGGACCTGGAATCTGATTATTCAGCTATAAGACACTTTTAAAAGATTAACGCTCAAATCTTGTCAAAGTTTTAAAACTCCCAAGGTAGCTACAGATTCACACTGTCTGTACAAATCAACAAGTGGCAAAAAGCTCATTTTTGTACTTGGAAAAAAGCATATTACCCGGTTACCAAAACTGAAATAGTGAAGAGAAGAACCTTTTCTAAATAAATGAACTTAGTTAAAGGAGCTAAAGGGGAAATCCATTTGCCCAGCCATGTTTAACAATGGAAAACCATTTACATTACTGTTTCTTCCTGTAGTTCATGCTGTTCTAGCACATTTACTGGAATAGCAATACTTTAAGCATTCCTGTTTTATTAACAAATAAGAACAAAATCAATTGGACAAATATATGTGAAGAAGTCCTAATATAAGTTTGGTTTTATTTAAGCAGATCCAGAACTTGTATCTGCCTAACTTCTGGGAATGCTCTGGATTAGCTATAAATGAGCTGCAGGAGGTGGTTGATGAAGGCAAGTTTTAAGGCTCTGAGTTTAAGTAGTTGGATCCATAACCTGATCTCTGGGGGAAGGGTAGTGCTGTGAAACTTATAAAAAAATAACTATTTATAGTTAACGGTTACTTCTCCCGAAAAGTATTAGTTAATAAGCTTCACTCACCTGTCCACTTCATCACGAGTCACAATGTCTCTTTTCTTCAAGGCTTTAATGGCGTACAGTCTTCCTGTCTTCTTGAACTCAGCCAGTAGCACCTGTTGAAGAAAAAAACAAACCACCTAAGGAAACATCTGGAAAGGAGGTTTCACTGAACTCAGAGGAAACAGGAGGCCCTGTTACCTTTCCAAAGTGTCCACGACCCAGAACTGAGGTATATCTAAAATCTTCAACCTTCATCCTTTAGAGAAAGGGCCATGTGGACAGAGAAGGACATGTCTCATATATTGATGCTTTATAAGGCGACATCTGCATGTAATGTCTGCTACATGTGACTGAATTTACTTCAGGGCAGAAACAAGCTGATCCTCACAATCCTCTGCAGTGTTTGGACTGGATGGACGGCGTATGGAAATCTGGAACAGAAAAACAAAACTTATACAAACCAACAAATAAAAAACAAATAAAGCTGTTTAATATTTAATCTTCTACTTGTAAAAATAATCTGTTTAATAAAGAAGATCTATAACGATCAACAGGTGGCCTTTCTTAATGCTGAGAAGATAAAAAAATGTTTTCTTACTTAAAGTTCCTCTTGTCAAATTCAGCAAACATGAAATAATTTTTAACACTCTAGGTTTGTCATGTTTTGCACCAGGATTTTAAAAACATACGAATAAGCTTTATTGGTCACTTTAATGCACACCAACAATGACTGAGATTTTCACCCCACTTTGTTCTTTATATAAAATGCATTTTAAAGTACATATAACATTGGTTGGAAGAGCGTTTTTTTGTTTATGTACAATACTTTAAAAAAACAGTGTTGAACTTATACAAACATTATCAATATGGACACTCCTGACCGTATAATCAAGCCATGCAGCCCTGATCATTCTATTTTTGGACCATTTTTTTTGCAATCTACAGACTCCACAGTCTTAAACAGGTGAACTTCCAGATGGTTCTGACTGCATTGGTGGACCAGCCTGTCAGGTATCATCTACAAACATTTAAAGTTTCACACGTGAGTCGGCTGAGGCGTTTGTGTTGAGGGGAAACAGAGGTGGGGAGAAAACGCAGCCCTGGGGGATGCCACTGTTCATGTTCTTACGTGGAAAAGGAAGCATTTAAAAAAAGGCACTTTTTTCTTTAAAAAAACTTAAGTTGATTGTCGGGTCGTTAAATTTATGAAATTCGAAGTAGTTTTCTCTTATGTTATTAAAAAAATACTGTGGGGAAGTTACAGAACCCTGTTAAACAGAATCAAACAAACATTTATATACCAGTTTGTCTTGCAGTGCAGGCACCGATGACGTTATTTCCTCTGTGGTGATGAGGCTGGGAGTGTTTTCTTGCTGCTCAATGCTGATGGAAGGCGACTGGTCCTCTGAGACGGTCAGTCTGATTAACGGAGTTTCTCTGAATAAACACATAAAGCAAAAACTTCTGATTTATAACCTCTGCATCATTATAAAATGCAAATAATATCATTTAGAGATTTCACCATAAATGCTTTATAAATGTAGTATAAGTTCATAAAACCCTTCAAAGTAGCTGGTCCTTAAAATACAATTCCACTCAGAAGTTTACATGCATTCATTGCAGCTGTTGGAACTTCAAGCTACATTCAACTTTCAACTATCCAGCTGGAGTTCAGAGTTCACGTGTTTTAAAGTAGTGCTGTATTCCAGAAACTTTGAGCAATGCACATGGGCTATCTGCAGCAATCCCAGTCAGACAAGCAGGATGAATAAATCAGGTATAATTCTAGATTTTAAATACGGTAACCCATTTATTGGTGGATTTGCAGGTTTGTTTTAGGTCATTGTCCTGAATCATCCAAAGGTGTTTGAGCTTAAGGTCTCCAACATGATTAGCAGACGTTCTCCTTCAAATGGTTCCACTGATTACAAGTCACCCATGTTCTGAGGCAAGAAAACAGCAAATTACCATCATGTTGAGCCAACTTTTGTCTCATTAGACCAAAGAATTTTTAATATTTATCATCTTGGTGATCATCAGTCCATTGAGGTCTTCATCAGCAGTGGTTTCCCCATGGATCTCCCATTTTTACCTAACTTCTTACTAACTGTGGGTGGGTCTTCTTCATGACCTCTGACCTTAACTGAGGCCTGCAGAGGCTCTGGGTTCATTTGTGACCTCCTAGATGAGATATTGACCCTCTTGGAGTATTTAAGGTCTACCAGCCACTTACTGTTCCATGTTTTCTCTTTTTCTGGATCACTTCTCTCCCTGGCATCCATTTTTCTTTGTAACTTTATTGAGAATAATTTATGTCGTTATCTTGTTTCTTATCTATTCTTGAATTTCTATTGAGACTTTCTATAATGCATGATGTGATACTTTAAGAGATTGTTGTCAGACAGATTGTGTTTATGGGATTTTTCTAATTTATTTTACGATCTGGAAGTAATCAGACCTGGGTGTTGGTATTGAATTACCACCAAAAAAAAAAGCCAAAAAATGAGGTAAATCACTGTTCATATTTACCCTCAGGGCAAAGTTGGTTATTTTTTACCCTATAAAATATAATCATCTAAAAAAAAAGATTTTGTATTTCTATAGATTTTTTTCATCTTGGTAAGGTTAGGTGTGTACTTTTTTATATAAATTAATTCGACCTAATACAAAAGGAAATTCAGCCAAAATCTGTAATATGATAATTATTTATTCAGAGCACAGTAGATTTTTTTTCATGTGTTTAATATTTTTCAGTAACATTTTGTTAGAGAGCTAAATTAAAATCAGGGGCGGAGCTAGATGGGTGGCGAATGGTGGCCTTTACCAATCAGTTGCCACCGCTGTGGCCATCCCTACCAGGTGATTTTTTTCATGAACCTGCCCTTTTTTTGAGTTTTTATTTACATTTTTATTTATGTCATTCTATGTTTCTTAGAAATTGTTTTTTTTTTTCATTTTGTGTCATTGTAGTTGTTTTCTAGTTATACGTGAGCAGTGTTGTATTTCTTGTGTTGCTCTCTGTTACCCCTTTGTGCCAGTCTACTTTCCCCTATCTTCTAGTTGCTTCTATCCACACCTGCTCCCTATCAGCTGATCACCCCAGTATTTGTTGAGTCTCCAATATACACTCTTCCTGTGTATTGTGCTGGTTTCTCGTTGTTGCTATGCTCCATGTGTATGGTTTCGTCTGACGTCTCCTGTTTTATGTTTTCCTGTAATTGTCCTTTGATTTTTGATTCTGTTGCCTGCTTTATTTCATTAAACCTGCAAGAATTCATCTCTGCCTCCTTCTACTCTGCTTTTGGGTCCACAACAACATCCACCAAACCTGAAGATTTATTGTTCCCATGTATACATAACTCTCTACCTGTGGAACAAGCAGTTCCCTTCTATAACAGAGGGTGGCATCAGTGATACTCTCAGGTGGAGCGTCCTAATTAACTAATTTGACACAATTAAAGCTCTTTTTAGAGCTAGTTTTTGTGTTCTATGCGAGAGAAGGCTAAAAAAAAGGTAAATCACTAAGCCAATTTAATGCGTGTATAATGTATATATAATATTAATCATAATCATAACTGATAATGGGATTGTGGATTTATTTCTTCCAGAAATATAGATAAAAAACCCTAATCCCCTTCTAAATGACTGTGCATACACAAGACCATGATACCCTATTGCATTGCATGAAAATATCTACTAAAAATACTAGTATTTTTTCTTTCTTTGAGGCCTTCCTCTCTTTCTCATGAACCAATAAGACCATTTGCTTCTTGCAGGTCTTCACCATTTTCAATGTTTAAAGTGAGAGAAAACTGCTGATGGTGATTTCTTTATGAAGGGCAGCCAAACTTGCAAAAATGTTTTAAAAGGATCAAGATGACTTTGAAATATGACATGATAATCTGTTAATCTGTGAGATAATCAAAGGGTGATGGGTGAAATTTTTGACAATGCTGCAGCTTCCAACCTTGGCAGCGAAGCTGTTGGTTCGGGCTTATTTTCCTTCGGATGCGGCGTGTTGTTTCCAATCAGGTCAGATGTTGTGGAGAGATGAGAACTGAAGGTGGTGAAGGAGCTATAATGAGGAAGGATGCTCATCATCAGATGACCCCATGTTGCAAAGTTCATGTTCATCTGAGCAGCTCGGAGGAAATTCTTTCCTGGAGGACATGAAAAAAAAACAACCACTAATGATACAAAAATGACAGAGAAGTCACATTAGATCTGTCCGTTTGTTTCTGCTACCTCTCTCTTTAGTGAAAATGCATCGCTGACGTCTGAGCTTTGGCTGCCGCTCCACCAAAGTGTCGATGAACTGAAACTGTCATCCAGAGGAAGCAGACATGTCATTCATATTCGTTTCATCTCGAGGTCAACATCAGGTTCTTGTCTGTTGAGATCTTATACCTGGATGTGAAGGAGGCCCTGCGGCTCCAGACTGAAGCCCAGGTTGTGATTTGTGTTCTCCATCACCTCCTCCAGTCGCAGGAGCTTGACTGCGCACATGGCCCTCTGGTGCCGCCAGAACACGCAAACCTCCAGCTCTCGAGACTAAAAGCAGATTTTCAACAGATGCACAAAGATTACCTGAATAACCAAGGGTTTGTAAGGAGGACATGAATATCTGCAAGACTGATTAAGACATGACGCTTTTATACAACTCTAAAAACATATTTTTAGATCTTATGAGGCTAAAACTGAACCTTTATGCATATTGGGGAGTGGTGGCCTAGTGGTTAGGGCATAGAGCTTGGAATCCTGAGGTTCTGAGTTCCAGCCCCACTCCCACAGACAGCCTCTCTGGCTCCCTGAGCAAAAGGCCCTCAAACGCCCCACAATGGCAGCCCACTGCTCCTAAAGGGGATCCATTAAATGCAGAGGTAAATTTCTCTAATGTGAGATCAATAAATTTTAATTATTGTTATTATTATTATATTCTCAGAACCCCAGATCTGCTTATTTTGCTGACATAACTACCAGAAAGCTGCAGGTGTAAGACTGACACCTGCTGGTCTTGAATATAATTGCAACAATTTAGCACCCAGAAAGAAAAGCTGTACAGTAGCTCCCCCTGCTGGTTTACAATGTATCAGGGACATTTGGTGAAACATTGAAGCCCAGAACCCCAGGGGCCAGGTAGGCACCCTTTTCTTAAATTTCTGTTTAAATGCAGTAAGGGTTTAGTGAATGCTGAATATAAATACTTATTGGTCAGTACTAAGTTCATTTCTGAGAGTAAATCAAATGGAGCAGTTCTGTAATTGCTCCAGGAGCTACAGTTAAATGCATCTAACGCATCAGTTTGTTAGACTGGTGCTGTTTGTTGGGATTGTGAAGACTTTCCCTCCATTTATTTCTGTGTCTACTTTAGTTTTAATCCCACCGCGATGTGTCTGGAAAACTGATCCCAACCCCTCCTCAGCAATCAACACCTTTTTATGGGGAGAAGAAGCAGCTATACTTTGACCTCCTCCAGAGGAAGAAATTCATGGTTCTCCACTGGAAAAATGTGGGAAATGTCCTTCTAGTAGCTTAAATAAATGGATTCAAGTATATTAATAATAAACAAATGGGGATTAAAGACCAAAACCTGGACAAATACAGCTAATATTAGCTTCTTCTGTAGGGTGTGCCCTAAAGAAGCTCCACAGCTTTTGTGGTTATAACAATAAACTGGACAGAAATAATTAGGATTCCATAAAACATCTTTTATGTTTTTGCTTTTCTCTTATAAAGCCTGCTATTATGATCCTGTTTTCACATCAGACTCACATTTGTCACAAGTTTTGTCACACGCCTTTAAACCTCGGTGATGAATAAAGAAGTAAATAAGCATAAAGTTTCAAGCTGAGCTACTGAGATATATCTTCGTGAGGGAAAGTAGCTCTTTATGGCTGGTCCTTGCAAACAGCTGAAGGTACGAATCTAATAGTCTGTGTCCAGGATGTGTGGGATCTGAAGAGATCTCATCTACCTTTGATCTGTTTAAGTCCTGGTTAGACTTTGCAAGTTGGCCCTGTCCTGTTTTGTGGATGATGCTGGTGCTGCATCATGCCCTTATTCTCTACATCACCAAGACATGCTGAAATAATTAGTATCAGCAATACATGCTAAAAGTGTTCAGCATTTATGAAACCAGTAACAGAAACTAGAAAGTATTCTGATCTCCTGCCATTCTTCTTTTAAAACAAAATCATTAAATTAAGAACACAGAAAATTCTGGTTGATGTGGGTGGAAAGGAAATAAACAAGCAGGAGAAATGAGACATACTGTAAACACTGGGAGCTGCAGAAGGGCTGAGAAATATCTGGTTTCTGTGTTGTTGTTTTTTTTAAATTATTTTGTCACAAAAGAGACACAGATCTGGCTTTATAAATCACCGTTGGCATTTTTGACATTTGCCATCGAAAAGGCGCCAACTTACAACCGGTGAGGTAACTTTTTTCAGAGGGTGTCCCAGATATGACAATGTTCCTCTGATAGAAAGTAAAAACTGTGATAGATCAAAGAGGCAGCCTGAGTTATTTTTAGTCTGTAACAGGAGACACTGCATAACATTCCTCTGTTTATTTAAAAACCTCTGCTGGTATGTTAACCGAGTGAATCATTCATTAAAACAGTATAATATGGGAGGAGTGTGGATGAAACAAGCCGGAAACAAACCCTGAATGCTTTCCATTTCCCAAGATCTTTAACTCCATATCTGTTCAGCTGTGCAAATGCACCTGTAAGTATGTTAAAGCCATTAGCACTGCAGGCGGATATGAAGGACTGTTAGGCTGCCTTGTAAAAGCTGAGGTAATAAGAATAGGCTTGTTAAACGGTTCATTCCTTTGTTTTTTCCTCTAAGTTACACACAATAATTCTCAAATTATGGAAAATCAAATGCTGAGTAGTTGAAAGATGTTCATTTTGTTTTTTGCTAATTGCCTTGGATCCATATTTATTTGGTCAGATTTCAGAACTGAATTTGCTCACAGTTTTCACTCCCAAACATTTGGCTGTGTTTTTTAGATCATAACTCTCTAGTTGTACCACAGGGTTATGTGATTGGCCCAGTGCAATTGATGCAAGTTTGGCTAAAATTATTACATAAAAGGTGGATTAACTTCTAATATTGTGCTGTTTTTTTCTCAGCTATATTTATCCAGAAGTAAAGGTGAATTTCAGCCGTTATTTAGAGTAAAGCATCTTTAGGGACAGAAAGGGGGCTGCTCAGTGGTTCTGGGGCAGATGGTTTTGGGTTCGATTCCCGGCCCGGGGTCTTTCTGCATGGAGTTTGCATGTTCTCCCCGAGCATGCGTGGGTTCTCTCCAGGTACTCCAGCTTCCTCCCACAGTCCAAAACCATGCCTGTTAGGTTAAATGGCTTCACTAAATGTTCCTTAGGTGTGAGCGTGCGTGAATGTCAATGTTTGTCTCTGTGTTGCACTGTGATGGACTGGCGACCTGTCCAGGGTGTACCCTGCCTCTCACCAGTAGACAGCTGGAGATAGGCACCAGCACCCCTCACGACCCCAGCTGGGATCAAGCGTGACGGAAAATGGATGGATGGATGGATGGGAACAAAAAGGCTCTGTAATAAAATAACAGATAACCTCTAATATTACTTTGAGGAAACGTCATATTTTCTCACTCTGGACTGGAATAGGTTAGGCTCTAATTCCTATTCCTCCATGTGCAAATTTGGCAACTTTAATACCAATACCATACCACCAACTATTAATTAATTAATCAATCAATTAAAACCTATGGTACGAGAGTAATGCTGACAATAGAGTCTATACATTTCTTAATTCTAAAAAGTGATTTTTTTAACAAATTGAAGTTAAAACTATCCATGTCCCAGCATGTTTTCTCTGTGGGTAGTGGTTCTGTAGGTCTATGTTTCTATTAAGTTTATTTCTAACAAAAGGCATGACACTTTCAAATTAGTTTGGTTACCCAGAGACCTGAACTCACTGAAATAAAGAAATAGTCCTTTTTATCTTTGCATTATTTTGATCATTTCTGAAGAAATACAACCATCAAAACTTGCAATGTTTTTTCTGGTAAGATTGAAATATAAGAACTGTGTATTTACAAGCCGGAAATGTAATGTCATTGAAATAGTTTGTATGAAGACGCGTCTTGTGTTTGGATAAACTTTTTTCTATAATTTCACAAACAAGTTCAGTTACATATAATCCATCCATCCATTATCTGACACGCTTAATCCCAATTGGGGTTTTGAGGGGTGTTGGTGCCTATCTCCAGCTGTCTACTGGCGAGAGGCGGGGTACACCCTAGACAGGTTGCCAGTCCATCGCAGCAGTTACATATCAGAAAGTTCTTAATCCATAGAAATGGTAAAATCCTGCCACCTGCTGCTATAAAACGCTACCTGCAGTCTGTTTATATGAACTCCATGGGCTCTTTTAGGGCTTTATAAAATCCAAATCCTGCTCTTTTTTTTACCTTCATAGCTTGTTCTTTTGTTAATTTTATATTTTTCAACATAGACCTAATTTTCATCAGCATCAGATTAAAGAGAAATGATGAGAATGATAAGTTTGCATCACGATAAAATAAAATTAAAATGCATTAATCTTGATCCATGTCTATGTCAGATAGGATCAAGATTCAAACAGGGCAAAAA
>NW_015150542.1:50600-63677 GCF_000732505.1 Cyprinodon variegatus | reverse complement strand
AGATACTATCTCATTATATTGAGTTACTATCTCATTATATTGAGATACTATCTCATTTTGAGATACTATCTCATTATATTGAGATACTATCTCATTATAATGAGATACTATCTCATTATATTGAGTTACTATCTCATTATATTGAGATAGTTTTTTTTTTTTTTTTTTACAGAGTGGCGGAAACGGGCTTCCATAGATAGGATCAAGATTCAAACAGGGCAAAAAAAAAATGTAAAAAAAAAAGAATTCTTCAAATTCGTTTTTTTTTTTGTCTAAAGTGAATTTATTAATTACTTAAATACAGTTAAATACATCATACTCCATATTTTAGCATCCATGGTTAAGGTTTAGCATGGCGTCCTATTTCTCTTATCTACTCTTTAGAAGAAAAAAAAAAAGGGCAAACATTGCATTAAAGTAAGGATTTTTTTTTTGTTTTAAGGAAGTCAGGAAAAGGGAAACAAGAAAACAGCTCTTCTCTGTGAATTTATGCTATTTAAAGTATTTTAAACAGCATAAATAAATAAGAGTATTTTAAACTCTGATGACTTACCCGCTCAAGCTGGACATAGAAAACCTGATCCCAGCTGAGCCTGCTGACTGCCGCCCAGGGCGTCCGGCCGATCAGTCTGCCGTCTAGCCGAAGAACTGCACTGACCTCTGCTGTGAGACAGACAGCAACCGTTTACCACCACTGTCTGCAAACACTCTTCACTCTAAACCTTGATGATAACAGAAAACTTAGTTCACTTTTTTCAGTTTTAACTAAAGCAGCTTCTCTCCAAGCTGCACAGTAAAACTTAACCATAAACAAGAGCCTGGCTGACTTTCAGACCTAATGATGACTTTAGGTTTATAATCTATTGTTTCCACTCAGATTCCTTCTGAAAGGAGCTCCCAGCAGCCTATTCAACATAAACACTGACCCCAATACATAAACCTTTATAAACATTCCCTACTCTACAATCTGTGTCAATTATATCTTCAGACAACTGGAAATATCTAGATGAGGGGTTTTAGTGATGCAAAAGAAACATCCCAAACTGCCTGTTTTCTAACTCATATAATGCCTGCTTATTTAATTTGTGGTCAAAATATTCAACACATATATATCTTAATTATGACTGATGGGGATAAATTGCTTTAATTATACTAGGGATGTAAGTGGACATATAGTAGTTCATGTGTGGTAACGCTAAACAGCAAAATAATGATAATGAATACATTGCAGGCTAATATTAAGCCAACATTTCTGATGAACAGGCTGCAGGATGTGTGCAACAGCTGCTCTCCCAGTAACTTCACTTCAATTTAAAACCTTCCCTTAGCAAAAAGTAGTTTATTCAAGTATACTAAAAGTGCACTAATTTTATACTTAAAATCAGGCAGAAAACTTAGAGTTTACTTATTCTAAACTATATTTCATATACTTAACAATAGTATAATCAAGTGTACTTGACTATACTATTGTTTACTTTATTGTTTAATAAAGTATACTTTAAGTATACTTTAGTAAACTTAGAAATGTCCCAAATTAGTTCGAAGAACTATTACCGTACTTTAGTAATACTTCAAGTACAATAAATGTACATTTGTTTAAAATGAAAGCGTTACAGATGCGAAGAAGTTGTTCTACTGTAAAAATACCAACTCAATACAAAACCAATCATCTAACACACTGTCTGGTGCTGATTCAGCGAAATTTAACCAAAAATAATTAAATCCTCCGGAAGTTGGAAGGCAAACACCTTTGGCTGGCCATACTTTTGTCGCTGCTGTCTTCAAGTTCATGCTTCTAATTATTGCCAGTTTTGGTGTGGAATGCTGTAACGTTTTTAACATGATTTAAATTAAAGGGAAGATGCCTTTGGTTGAGTTTTCTTTACTGTAATTAAAGTTATCCATCTCTATAACAGCTTTTAATTGGATCACACATTTTAAAAGAAAACATTTTCTTATTGTATTTAGAGGGTTTGCACATCTTGCTTTTTAGTTTGTTTGTTTTCTGGTTTCACTATTAATCTATACTAAATAGCAATTAAAGTAGCAACAATTTCCATATTGCAGCTCTGTATATGTTTTTCTATCTTGAACATTTTTGCTATAGGGTTTTGTTGATCAAATCACATAATTTAAATATTCAGGAGAGGCAGTAAACCTGGTGACTGCATCCCCAGGTTCACCACCAATCACATCGTGAAGTTTGCAGATGACACTACAGTGGTGAGCCTCATCAAAGACGATGACCAGGACTAAAGAGAGGAGGTGGAGCAGCTGGTGGACTGGTGCAAAGATTACAGCCTGATACTGAACTTGGAGAAGACGAAGGAGATCATCTTGGACTTCAGGAAGAACCGTCCTAATCACGCTCCGATGGTCATCAACAGCTCAGCTGTAGAGGTGGTCAATAGCACCAAATTCCTGGGGGTGCACATCACAGACTACCTCACCTGGAATGTAAACACCACCTCACTGGTCAAAAGGGCACAAAAGCGCTTATACTTCCTGCCACCTTCTACAGAAGCACCATAGAGAGCGTTCTGACCAGCTGTCTCACTGTGTGGTGTGGAGGCTGCAGCGCCTCAGACTGGAAGAAGGTGAGAAGAGTGGTGAGAACAGCAGAGAGGATCATGGGGGCTCCTCTACCCTCCATTAAAGACATTTAACCCCAGTGCTGCATGTCCCAGGCCTGTAAACTCATCAATGACCCCTCACACCCCCAACATGGACAGTTCTCCCTGCTGCCCTCTGGGAAGAGACTTCGAAGCATCCGATGCAGGTCCAGCAGATTCCGAAACAGCTATTTACCCGCTGCCATAAGACTGTAGAACTGTTGGAACTCTAAACTGGACTCTGCATTACACCTGCAACATTATTTTGCACCACCAATGTGGCTAAACTTTTATAATCCTTTTAAACAGAACACAAATCAATGTTCTACTGCATTTTGAACCATATTTATTTTGCACTGCACTGAACCTTTCCATATTAATGCCCTTTTGTCCCATGACCTTAAACTGGTTTCCTTTTCTTCTACACTGTCCACATTCTTGATCACTGCAGCACTTTATAAATGGTCATTGTTGAAAGGTGTGTGCAATGAAATTACAATAGTTAGTCTAAGTCTAAGGTTAGTGGATGCTTCTCAAAAAATAGAAACAGATAAAGTTCTAAAACTCTGCAAACTGAAAATCTATACATGTAAAATGTTTACTCACTTGGGGATCCATCAGGCTCGTGAGGAACAGCTGAACCGTTTTCAGAGGTAACCAAAGGATGTTCCTGCTCCAAGTCCAACTTTGGTTGCAGTAAATCCTCACATCCCAGAAGTCTGACTTCAAGTTTGCCTACAGGAGAAGAAGAATCTCAGTCTCTGAGGATAAATCGCTCAAACCACGGCCACTATCCTGTGAAGAGCCTCAGTGTGACCAAAAAAGATCCGCTACTTCAAAATAAGACCTTTCGTTTGAGTAAATCTCTTGAACTCGTGTCTCTAATCAGTCCCCTGTGGAGAGAGTCACACTGAGCTTCTTCATTTTCTTCATTTCACTGCTGAATTAAGCAGCTGTGGAGCTCAGAATCACCTCAAGTGTTTTCACTCTCTCCCACCCTTTCTCATTATTCGCCTCTGACAGATCGGCACCTCATTACATCATCAAAAGCCTTTTTTTAGCCTCAAGCTCTGAGAGAAACAGGCTTACAAGTGAACTGTTCAAAACCAACGGATTACACGTCCTGATTATCTGCCGTCAGCAGACTGTAAATCTTGTTCAAACACAGGCAGTCTGAATTACTCAAAATTAAACAGAATATTTGACCTTGGTGCTTAAAAATGACAATAATTAACAATAATAACAATAATACAGATCAATAATAATATAAAATGAAATGAGTAATAACTAAATTTATCAAAACATTACTGTGTGGATCATGATAATTAATCAGCTATCCTTATAAATAAAACAAATTATGATATTATTTAGATTTAATATTCTAATAACGATCCAACCAATTACACAAAATAAAAGAATATTAAAAAATAATTATAATAACATAAAGAGGGTTTTATTTTTCTTAAGTAACATATGGAACATAACAGATTTTATAACTTGAAAATTATGGAAGAAAAAATATTATAATATTCTTTTACACAAATCTTAAATTTGGTCTCAATCAGATGGAAAACTGGAAAAATTTTAAATTACCCCATTCACTAATATTTAATGATGACAGTGAGTGTAACATAATTAAAAGTTGTACAATATTAGTTTATAAAGTACTTAAATTTAAAATTATAGAAAATGATAATTGTGATCGTGTCTAATTCTACATTAATCTTTAAAATTCATAAATAGGGATTTTTGGTGTATTTTAAAATGTAACAAAATAATTCTTTAATAAAACAATTTGAATAACTGGATTCTATTTTATGTATGAATTTTATATGACATCAGTTAAAAATGGACTTCATTTAAACCAGTTTTAGCAATTAGCCGAAAGGATATAGAAAAAAGTGAAAGAGGTCAGATTTTATACCAAATGGTTGAAGAATCTATCAGTGAGCTGGTTTTGTCTGTAACTTCTTAAGTTGGAGCGTTTTTTTTTTTCTGTATTCGCACAAAGAATATACAAATAAATAAAAAGGACAAAAAAAAAAACAGACGCCATCAACATCTACTTTCTTAACTGATTTTTACTGTCTGCTGATACCAGATAGAGACGCAGGTCGAATGGAGAAGTTGGATGGAGAGGTGGAGAGCGAAGAGGCGGATTTGGGGTCTTTTGATGACGGCGTCCCCTCAGGAGGATCCGACTCCTCTGCTGGAAGCTTCTGAGCCTCCTGGTTCTTTTCCTGCAGGCATTTTTCCAGGGATGATCGGAGAAGTTCGAGTTTCTGGGAGGATTCCTGCACCCGAAACTGAGCCTGAAAAAAAAAGGAAAAAGGTTGAATTTTAAATTGCTTCACTTGCCTTCATATTTAAACCTAAAAATAATAACATTTTGTTTTTATCTTTTACAATACTTTGTTGAACTAAGATATAAACACACAGTGGCATAAGAAAAGAAACGTTTTAAATCACCAAAAACACTTAATATTTATTAATCTAAGTGGCACAGTTTTGGTTCTGTTATGTTTTCTTTTGAGTATTCAGTTTTACTTTGCTCCAAGTTTTCTAGTTTTATTGGTTTATTTCTTATTTTTTTTTTTGTTTTTTTGGTTATATTTCAGTTCTTAGGTTTTTATTTGTTGCCCTCTTGTGTTGGTCTCCTTTTTCCCTAGCTCCTTTCTAAACTCCTCACCTGCTCCCAATCAGCTCGTTAGTCCTCTCTTTGTTTCAGTGTCCCATTAATACTGCCTTGGTGCAGTTCCTCAGTCTCCGTCTTACTGTGTCATACCTCGTCGTAATTGTTTTCCCCTGAAGTCTCGATGGTTCTGGGTTGTTTAACTTTGTAAATGTTGGATTTTTTTTATTTTTGGATTCCTGCCTCAGTTGTTTGTGAACCTTTCAAAAATCCACCCCCGCCTCCCTGCCTCTGCATTTGGGTCCTGAACCATACCCAAACCCTGACACTAAGGAAATAGAAATAGAAGTTAAAACTATCCAAGGCAGATTAGTTTCCCTATTTGTTGAATATACCACCCAGGCCCGATTACTGCCAGAACTACACAATCAAAATAAATCCTATCCAACATGATGTAGGTGAGAAGATCTAAAAAAGCAACACATTAACCTTCAGTCTAAGGCAGCTTAAGAATATTCTAGACTATATCAGTCTGCAAAGGATCATTGAAACTATTTCGAAAACGGTGAGACTGCAGTGAAAGGAAAATCCAACAATCACTCAAACATGGTGATGGTAGTTTTATGGTATGGGGCTGCTCTGTTGCTTTGACACCAGGGAGAACTGCAGGACTTGATGAAACTTCTCCTCTCTGTAGCTGAAAATCACAAAGGAAAATGCCCAGCTTTTGGTTTGTGATCCAAAGCCACAAGCAGGGTCACATCTAAAACACCTAAAAAAACAACAGCAAAATGAAAGCTCTGAAGTGGTCTTGTCAAAATACAGAATGACATCCAATTGAAATGCTGTGAGATACCTTAATCATACTTAAACACTACCAATCCTGCAGAAAATAGTGTTTAAAAACCCTTCACTGCAGTCTTATCTCCAGTTATCTCAACCGTTTGATGGATGATGCTTACCAGAAAAACCAGTTATTAGTCTAAGGGAGGAAATACGTCTCCACATTGAGTCAAAAATCGTCTGGACAGCTTTGTAATGATTAGCTGGCTTCTGAAAAATGCTTAGATGTAAAATCTTACCAAACCCTAAAACAGCGGAAATCAGCATTGGAACAATAACTTCTTCCTGTGACTGTAAATGCTTACTTCAGCCAAGGCGTTCTGGTCCAGCTCTGAGATCCCCTTCAGCTGCTTCACCACGTCTTTGTGCAGCACCAGTGCATCTGTTTCTCTCTGCATGTAGTGCTGCAGCTCTGCCAGACGTTTGTCCATAGGACCGATGGAGACGGGAGACATTTCTAAGACAAAGATTATAAAATTAATTATTAATTCTAAAACTAATATTTTTTTATTACTTTATAATTACTTTTTTCAATTTGGATTTATTTTACTGACGGCGGATTTTTCTCTGTCTTTAATGGAAGGTATGTAAACTTTTAAGCACAACTGTTTGAGAAAGTCTAAGGGGAATTATATGACAGGGAGGCATTACTCTCAGTACTTCAATCACTTTAGTTGAATATTTCATGAACATGAATAGTTTCAGTGAAGCAGATCAAAGCCTCCTGTCAGGTTGATTCCTGCATCAGAGTCCACTTCATTTCAACAAACTGAATGTTCTTTTAGGGGTAGAAGGAGATTATTTTGGTTTGGTTGTTTTTTACTTATTCTAACATGCGTGATGTTGCAGTCATTTTAAACTTAAACTGTTTACACTTTCTAATCTGTAATGTTTATTTGAGGAGATATTGTTCAACTATTTACTCATTTTGAATATTAATGTATGCTAAATTTACATGACTATGGCAGAATATCACAGGTGTATTTTCTTCACTTTTGTGTGCTTAGCTTTTCAAACTATTGGGATTTTTTTTATTAATGATTTAATAAGTCAAGGATTAAAAAAGAGAGTGCAAGTCTGAATGTCATTGTTTTTTGTTTTTTTTTGTATTTTTCTAACATAAAGATAATTTTTATATGGGTACAGAAAGGGCTACTTATGCTATTAATAATGTAGTAACAACAACTGTCAACAAATTAATAGCAGTAAAAGATAAAAGAATCTATAATATTAATCATTACCAAAAAACTTAATGACAACATCTGTTGCCCTTTTCCTGAGCAGCTGGTGTGAGCGTTAAAGACATTATCCCATGATGCGCTTTATTTTCAGCAACAACTTTATAATGAAAAGTCAAACACAGCCGGGTGATGCAGTCTGGATTTCCACTGAAATAATACAAAGATTTTAAAAGAAACAACAAAGGAAAAATAACCTTTTAACCCTTCTCTGTATAAATTAGGTTTAAAGACATTAAAAAGGCTCAAGGATTAATGGTTGTCAACCTTATTGCTGACAATTAACTTAGTAGTAGTATAGTAGAATAAAATGAGAATAAAATGTTCTTGCCTGTTTGATTCAGAATTAGAGTTAATTTAACCAAGAATCCTGATGGAAAGGACTGGACTCGGTACTACAGGAAACCTACAGGAGATGGAAATCTGCATATGCAAAATAAGCCCCACTCCATCCAAAAAATGTTGACTGACTAATTCTTTGACAACAGAATCTTTCCTTTCAGGTGCGTCACAATCCTCTTCAAGGGCTTTTTTTTAAACTTCTGGACAAAGAACACATTTAGAGGGCTCAAAAAAAAAGTAAACATAAACAGATCTTATCTAAAGAACCCTGATTATTTACTTTATTTGATGTCACCTTATTTCTCTGTTAAAGCTTGTTTTTGTAGGGATAAAATCTATCATAACTGAATTACAATTTATACAACAAAACAACTAAACAGACCAGAACATTTTACTGTTAAAATTGTTTGTTTCTGCTCATTTAATGAAAGAATAACCCAAAATTGTCACAGAAAAAAAAACTTTAATCTGACAAAAGTAAGAATAAATAAAGAACCTAGAAAAATGAATAAATTGAAGTCAAACACTGCTGTTCAAACACTCTTGAACGGGATGATTTAAAAAAATAAATAAACTCATGAAACAGGTCTGGTACCTCAACAAAAGACTGAAAATAATATAACCAAATAGACATGTTAAATCAAGGTATGTCCACTACTGAGCACAACAGGTGTCTAGAATCTAATAATCAATCTGTGGGCCGATCTATAGGGCTACAGGTAGTCGCTGTGTGGTTTGGTAACATTTACACATATTATTGAAAAAATGCTAGAGCCATGAGAGTGCAGCTAACTGGCAGCAGGAGGAAAAATTACGGTATGACAAAACAAAGAGAAGGATTATATGAATGGTAACAAATATAGAGATCCTTATATAGAGATTAAAGATGAACTTCAAGCTTAATGAACATCAGATAGCATCATCTGTCATTCTTTGAGCCAAAGTGGACCTAATGGGAGACGACCAAGGAGGACACCATTGTTGAAAACAAATCCTAAAAAGCAAGGCTGGAGTTTGTCAAACTACACGTTGACAAGCACAAAGCTTCTACAGGAAACTTTCCTATGGACAGATAAATAAATACAAATGTTTCTTTCTTTATTTTTAGCCAAGGAACATTAGTTGTAAACGTTCACAGACAGAAAAATGAAGCATATCAAGAACAGAACACTGTCCCTAATATGAAACACGGAGGAGGCTCTGTTATGCTCTGGGGCTGCTTCGCTTCATCTGGCACTGGGTGTCTTGAATCTCTGAAGGGTTGAAAACAACCTCAATATTATCAAGATATTCTAGAGGGAAATTTGCTGCACGGTGTCAGATTGATCTCAGTCACATTAGTCTTAAATCAGGATTACAACCCAAAACATACAACAAATAACCACCAAGAATGGAAAGGAAGACAATGGACTAATCCAAAGTTGCCCTCTATGGGGCTTTAGCCAAATCTAACAAAGCATCTTTGGAAAGAACTGAAACAGGCACTTTGCTTATAAGGAGAGGGACAAAAATACCTGCTGAGAGGAGCAGAAGGATTATTGACAGCTGCAGGAATCATCTGATTGCCTTAAAGGGTTGAGCAACAAAATATTTATCTGGGTCTGTTCCATGAGTTTATTTTAAAAATCATTCTGTCAAAGCATGGTGAAATCGTCCCACTTTTATTAGTTTGTTTTCATAGAATATTTGATCTATTATTACTTTGTTAGATTCAAGTTATTTCTATATATGTAGGTAGCAAACATCTAAAAAGCATTAGTCTGACAGCAATTAAGGCCTGTAGCGTTGGTTAAAGCTGTTTCAGCAGATGAATAAGAGAGAGTCTGATTAAAAAAAACTATGTCGGAAATAATTGTTTTTCAGCGAAACAGGGAAATAAAATCAACACGCACGGAAAGTAAAAATATTATTTGATTAGTCAATGTAAAATGTGCTGCATTTAGCAACATGCTCACATTTCACATTAATCAGGCCTCTTGTAAGCAAGTCAATGCAAAGAGCCTGCAGCGACAGAAGCTGTAATTTCCCCAAAGATTAAGACATTACAAGGAAACAACAAGCAGGAAGCAGGTCAGGAGGTCGGAGGGATGAAATTCAAGCTGAAGAATTGACCTGATGAGTTACCTGATTCAGATTTCCTATGCCAGGAGCCATGTTTTTCCCCTTTACACTTGGAATTTTCCTCCATTGTTAACAAATCCTTTAGGAGCAGTTTTCCCCGTAGTACTGAACACACTGATCACAGTCCTCCGGAAGGCTCAGTTATTTCAAGTTTTGATTGGTGCGCGTGTATTTTGTTTTACTAATAATAAATCATATTTTTTGCAATAGTTATCATAAATGTAATTCTGATGATCGCTCTCCACTTATCCTGCAGAAAAATTTTAATTCAATGCCATCCACAGATAAGATAAGGCATATATCTACATTTACATTTATTATTTCATTTAAATAATTAGATTTTAGGATTTTCACAGTGTGCACTTACAGTGAAAAAAACTAAAAATGTTACCCACTTATTGCTCTCTTTGGACTAAAATGGCACCGGTGAAACCCTTTATTTTCCTGTAAATACAGGCATAACATTAAGTATTTTAAATATTGTTTTCCTTAAAAATGTAATTGTCACATCAACATAAAATATAACAATAAAATATAACAAACCTATTTCAGAGTTATGCAGAAGGAGGACTTTTTCTCTAAAACCAATATATCTATTGGAAAATGAAGCTTAAATAAGGCCTTTATTTACAAAGATATCCATGTCCTATATGTGTCTGCCTTTCCATAGATCTATCATCCCCGAGAAGCATTAAATTATTCTCAAACTCGCCCAATTCTAAATAAAAACAGTTAGATTAAAGTGCTGTGTTAACTTTTGAGAGATGTGTAAAAAAAAGTTACTTTAAATGGAAATGTTGCCAAAGGCATCAGCATTGACCACTGCTCCTGTAGAACTGGTCTGGGCCCCTGTTATGGCCCCCGTACTAAAAAAAATTAAATAAAAACTAATTATGTTGTGCACTGAAACAGATACAGTGACTGATTGGTACCTTGGACCCAATTAGTTTTTCCTTCACAATTCTGTTTTAGTTATGATTTAAAAATGAAGTAGTTAGCTTTAGTTATATCAAGATAGAATCACAGTTTTACTCTTTTTTCAGAGCAAAAAAGAAACAAAAGTAATTAATTCGAGCTGAATTGATCGGTTTTGCTTAATTTCTCATTTTTTATTTATTATAACTGATCATTTCCATTTTAAATAATAAAAATATGTAATATTCCTGAATTATGATTTAGAATTTTATTTTGAGCTTTTAGTACATATTCATAAATGTGTTACTATTTTAGTTGGGATTCTAATTTTAGGTAAGTCAAATTAACATGTTTAAGCCAAAAATACATATTTTCAATTGGAACAAGATAAAATGTTACTTAAACTAAATGACGTAGATCTTTCGCATCATTCTTTGGTTATGTGGCTTATACTTACAGTATATATTTTAAATGAAAAACTATTGTTTTTCATTTAAAATATATAATGTTTTTCATTTCATGCTTTTCTGTGCTCTGCTAAAAACACACCGACCCCACTCTGGTCCCCCTGTATGGTCTAGAACCGTCACTTTTTTATGCATAATCCATGCCACTGCTACAGAGAAGCAAAGCAAAGCATGAAAGTGATTTACCACAAACCACAGCCACACTTCCTACTGCAGAATAACTGACTGATAAATAAAAATAAATACATAAATAAATATAACATTCCTTCCAGGATTAAATCTTCCCTTGGATCACTGGGACCAATTTGTGCTTCTTAAAATAAACCTGTGTGCTGAATATTATGATGTGCAGAATCTGCCTCTTTGTCTCCTTTAAAGTTCATTTCCCAGCTTCAATAAAGCAGAATACGAGGGAGTTGATAGACCACCGCCCCCACCCCTCCCCTCGGACTGACCTCCCTGAGCAGAGATGTTTTGGTTTCCTCCACCTTCTCCACCGCCGCTGCCGCCAGCTTGCGTAACTTTGATGATCTGCAGTCGGATCAGCTCGATCTTGGAGCGGCTGTCCTGCAGCATCTGCTGAGCTGTGGACAACATCTGATCCCGGATAGCGACAGCGCATCAAGAGGTGTCAAGCCCCACTCTGACAGCTCAGCACGTTTAAAAACAGAGCGGTCGCTCAGCACAGAGATCCTTCAGTAAAGTATATGCTTTAAAAAAGACACACATGTGGAAGAATGTGTGGAATCTGAGTGGAACCTGGACAAAAACAAGTGAGGAGAGACATGGAAAAAGTGAGAACAACAAGCTCCAGTCAGGTGAAAACAGGATGACTGTGCAGTTCACTTACCTTGGGATGGTTCCTCGCCTGGTAAACACTAATTTGTCATCCTAAGTGGTGGTGGATGTGGGGGGGGGCTTCTCAGGTTGCAGCCTTCCACCTTCTTTATCCTTGAATCACAACAAGTCCTTGGATTGTACGGTGCATTCACAGACACCCTCGGATCAATCAGCGCCTACATCTTGGGACTGGGATCACAAGGCTTGTCGTGATGTTTGTTTTCACCTCCCTACAGCCTCCCCTGCAACATCCTCTTCCCTCTGCATCCTCATCTTCTGCTCTGTAACAAATCCTCCCTCCCTCTCTCCCTATCTCTCTCTTTCTCTCAGTCTGTGTGTGTGTCTTGTCTTTTTTTAAGAGGGATTTCTTTCTGCACAGAAAGCCGCTACTGGCTCTGTTCTGAGAACCGATTGCCTGCCCTGTGATCGGCATTGGCCGCTGCATGACCACATGTTCCCGTTCTGCCACCAACCAAAAGGCAAACCCCAGAGCTGCTGCTGCTAAAGCTGCTGCTCTCTTCGGGACAGAGCCCAGATAAGCCTGCAGTGTTTGGGACTTTGCTTTAATCTGTTCTTACACAAAAAGAGAGTGAAAGATCTTATGTTGATTGCAGCACACAAAACATTCAGGCAATGGAAGTGCAGAAGCAGCTGCTGGGTTTTTTTTTTCCCAGACAGCGAGAGCTGGATTTGCTGCCAGCACAGCGAATTCCCACAGTGACATTTGACAAGGACACAACAGCCTTGTGGTTGCTGTGGTCCTCCTCTTCATGATTTATGAACACACACTAACATAACTTGACTTAAGGGGACACATTTAAAATAAGACAGCCTCAAGTGAATAAATAAAACAATAAAAGCCTCTTATAGTTGGTTTGCACTAATGATAAATGGATAAGGGGTGTGCTGCAATTGTTATGCAAGGAAGGAAGGAAGGAAGGAAGGAAGGAAGGAAGGAAGGAAGGAAGGAAGGAAGGAAGGAAGGCAGAAGTATAGATAGATAGATAGATAGATAGATAGATAGATAGATAGATAGATAGATAGATAGATAGATAGATAGATAGATA
>NW_015150542.1:45107-48138 GCF_000732505.1 Cyprinodon variegatus | reverse complement strand
TATATTGGTTATTTATTCTACAGGTGCACATTTTTTATTTTGTTTAAACACTTTACAGTACAGTATTTCATTTGCTCTTCACTATTATGTTATTCTTATAAATTTTTCTAAAGTCCAAATATGTGTGACCATTTTTTTCTTTCTTTTTGCTGCTTTAAACACCAGAATTCCCACATTGTGCCACAATAAAATGATTTTCTATTCTATTCTGTTCTATTCTATATTCCAATCATAAATAATTGTCATTATATGTTTAAATTTGAAAGTACTTTTAAATTAAAACAGCTGTCAGCAAAGAAAATCACAATTTACACAAAAAGAAGCTTGAAGCTATGTGTTAATTAATCTTTATAAGGTTTTATTTCACTGGACAAAGAGATAAAGTTACTGAAATGAAATAATGTTTCAATAATATTCCAATTTATTAAAAACCAATGTGGATGTATGGAGATGTTACAGATGTTTGAGATCGGCCTGTTTTTCCAGTGTAGTCCTGTTTTTCTGACTGTGACTGGCTGGATGTGCTCTCTTCATCTTCTGACATGGGAGCTGTCTCGGAGCTCGTCTCCCTGGCTGTGAGTTTCCTGCATGGGTCCGCCTTTTAAAGTTGCTGTTTGTATCTCTGCTTCTGTCACCTTGAACCCCAGTCAGCCAGCAGATTGCCGCTCACACTGAGCCTGGTTCTGCTGGAGGTTTCTTCCTGTTAAAGGGGAGTTTTTCCTCTCCACTGTCGCTACAAGCATGCTTAGTGTGAGGGATTGCCTAGAGCTTCCTTAGATAGAAAACTTTGAATCAATTTGACTGTACGATCTGGTGAACTGTAAAGTGCCTTGAGATGACGTGTTGTGAGTTGGCGCTATATAAATAAACTGAATTGAATTAAATTGGAGGGATGGATGGAGAACAATTTCATGTATGTATTTTTGGAGATCACTGTAACTAATTAATAGTAAATTAAATAAACAAAAAGGCGAACTAAAACTGAACAATGTTGTCAGGATTTTCACTTTGCAATTAGGCTTTGAAAAGGGAGAAATATGGAGTGTTTCCCTTGATATCTGCTTTTCCGTTAGGCTTTCATAAGAAGCGGTCTTATTTTAAGCATGTTCTGACAAAGTAAAAAGTCTAACTGGGCGGAACATACAGAGAAAATGTCCTAATTAAACGCCATTTTTCTGTTGGTGCTAATTAGCGCTGGCCACCATGAACAAGCCCCCCCATTTCTACAAAGATTCAGCTTATTTTATAAGTGCGCAAGTGCGAGTCGGCCCAACAGAAGATTTGGCCCGGCCTTGGAAAATGTAATTTTAAAAAATGTTGAATTATTCATCTTAAATTAGTTATTAAAAGTAATAATTTGAGGTGCTGGTGATCGTATGTGTTATTTTAAGAATGGAGATGGGAGTAAATGAGCAAATTGAAGCGGAGTAGGGAGACCTACTTTGAGAGGCGGAGCTGAACCTCCGCTCCAGTCGGCGCGGCGCGTTCGTAATGAAAGGCTGCCTGTGACTTCCTCGCTCTTCTTCGGCAGCTACATTGTGTGGAAGGCAGCAGCACGTTGTTGGCTTCTCCACGCTGAACTTTACAGCGAATTAACGCTCTCCTGTTCAAGGAGATTCAGATTCACCATCCCTTTTTCCCCCTCAGACGTCTGTCGGTTAATCTCGTCGAGCGAAAAGAAGAGAAAAATGTCTGCCTCGGCGGCGAAAGTGAGTAAAAAGGAGCTGAACTCGAACCATGACGGAGCGGACGAGACCTCCGGTAAGGGGAATGGCGGCCTCCTGTTCACCGCCATTTTCACTTTCTTCTCTAATAATGTTTTATTGTGCTTAAAATGCTTCCTGTTTAGTCTGCATTTGGACAAAACGACCCACTGTTACTGCTTTACGCCGCCGGGGTGCATTTACTGCTCGTAGTAAGAGCGGCTGCGTATTTTCAAGGGCTAACGTGTTTTAGCATGCCGCCGCTGCTCCGTTGTTTGATGCCGAGAGGCCATGTTAGCCGGGGTAAATGGGAGTTAAGTTGATGGATAATGAGTGCTCCATTTTAAACAATCGATGTTTAGTCTTAATTATACCCCTTTATAAGTGCATAACCGTTTGAAAATGTGTTCACCTTAATGTTGTGGGGTATAGTGTATAGAATATGTGAGCGTTTCATTCGGGCATTAGCATCTAGCCCGCTCGTGTTGTTGTTGTAGTCTTGTCTAGAGCTAGCAGACGTTGTTTTGTTAACGCATTTAAATCACCTCTCGGTCTGTGGTTGAGAGCTTAGCCTCTGCTTTATGGGAGCAGCGCTCCGTCGTGATAATAGCGGTTGTGAGGAGGTGTGTAACCTGGCATACATCCTAGCTCGCTGCTGTTACCGCGGCTGTGTGAGCAGTCTGCTGTCCCACATTTAAACCACGCGGCCCTGTAGGCAGCAGCCGGCAGGAAACTGCGAGAGCCTGAAGGGAGAGCGCTGCAGCCATTGGCCGCTTTCTTTACTTTACTCTCTGTCAGAGCCCCGCCACCAATACAGAACATTAATGTTATATTACATGGATTCATCATTCCTCCACTGATCATGGTTTAACAGTAAAAATAGACTGGAGTTTATTTATTTAAAAAACGTGATGTAGTTGAGTCATGTTTGAAGATGGAGGTTCGTATAAAATAAATGTATTTTATATCTTTATTAAATAAGATTTTTTTTTTCACCCACAGAGAAAGAGCAGCAGGAAGCTATTGAACACATCGATGAAGTTCAAAATGAAATTGACAGGTAAGAAGAAATTGCTGATTTTGTTTAAAGCAAGATTTAATAATTAATGCTATATACATTTTTAATGGTCTATTACAATTGATATCAAGGCTTTTTCTATGCCTTTTCTCTATAACTTAAACGTGGATGTTTGGTTTAATTCAACATGTGTAGTTGGTTTTTTCTTTTAAATTAACTTTAGACTAAATATCTGAATAGTTTTAATGGCATAGTTTACTTGCACATTTAGAACATAGTTATAGGACATGGCTAAAATAAAAAAAAAATA
>NW_015150542.1:37559-44985 GCF_000732505.1 Cyprinodon variegatus | reverse complement strand
TATATATATATATATATATAAAATCAAAAAATGTCTCTAAATATATTTTTTCTATCTGAGGGTTGATCTTTCATCCACTGATCCTTGATTTTATTTTTTAATTGGTAAATGTTTTTGTTACCTTACTTTTACACGGAGACAATTGCCTGCTTTCTTCTTTTTTTTTTTCTTTTTTTTATCTATAAAAGTTAATGTTTGTAATAATGAATCTTATGTAATGATTTGCTTGAATAAGGGCTAAAGACATGGTTTTATTTGAGACTGATGTTAAAACTTCAGTAATTTTAGCCCCTTGTGTTTCACATCTTGCGGTTCATTTGGACAAAAACCTTTAAGATCAAAATGTTGATTTGATCGCTGGTTAATTAAGCGGGTGTGTGCCAGGATATGTACATTTATTTATTTCTATTTTTAATTTTTTATTTTCATTAGGTTGAATGAGCAGGCCAGTGAGGAAATCCTGAAAGTAGAACAGAAATACAACAAACTCCGTCAGCCGTTCTTTCAGAAGAGGTCAGAGCTGATCGCCAAAATCCCCAACTTCTGGGTCACCACATTTGTCAACCATCCACAGGGTAAGCGATTAAAGAATAAAACCTGCTCTTTTTTTTCTCTTTCACACAACTTTTCTAGTTGAAGCTTTAAGTACAAATTTGCCTCGTTGATGTTTATCGTGACAGTATCTGCTCTACTGGGAGAGGAGGATGAAGAAGCGCTTCACTACCTGAGCCGAGTGGAGGTGACAGAGTTTGAAGACATCAAGTCAGGCTACAGAATAGATTTTGTAAGTGGCTTTACTAGTTTTTCTCCCTTTTTTTCTCACTATTGACGATTAAGATGTGAATTAATCCCATACTTGATTTTATTCTTTTTTCAGTATTTTGATGAAAATCCGTACTTTGAAAACAAAGTACTTTCCAAAGAGTTCCACCTCAATGAAAGCGGAGACCCATCCTCTAAGTCAACAGAAATCAAATGGAAATCAGGAAAGGTATCTTAAGTGTTCAGTGATGCTGTTCAGATTGTCTTGTATCTGGTTGGCTTTTTTCGATGTCGGAGTATGAAGATGCACCATAGGCTGTTTCTTGGTTCCCAGCCTCTTGAAACTGAGCCACCTATGTGAATTGCTCACAGCTTTATTTCTACTGTTTGTAGGATCTCACCAAGCGGTCCAGTCAGACGCAGAACAAAGCTGGCAGGAAGAGGCAACATGAAGAACCTGAGAGCTTCTTCACCTGGTTCACTGATCACGCTGATGCTGGTGCCGATGAGCTTGGAGAGGTCATCAAAGATGATATCTGGCCAAATCCCCTGCAGTACTACTTGGTATGTTTGTGCTAAAGTGTTTGATTCTCCATCTGAGGCCTATTTTAGATTGGGGTTTAAAGAACCACCTGCTGGGTTTTTATCTGTAGGTTCCTGACATGGATGATGAAGAGGGTGAAGGCGAGGAGGACGAAGAGGATGAGGAGGGTCTTGAAGACATAGATGAGGAAGGAGATGAAGATGGAGAGGATGATGAAGAGGATGAAGGAGAAGGAGAGGTAAAGTGTTGATATTTTGGAAAACTTCAACCGATTAGGCGGTTTTAGTCAACATTAATCCTGTGATGCCTTTTTGTTTCAGGAGGATGAGGGAGAAGACGACTAAGAACTATCACCTGCAAGACCATTTACCCTCTATTCCCCATAAATTTTTCCACTCATATTTGGGAGCAAAAGGTTTTTTGGAGTATTTTGTTTTTTTAGTTTTTTTTTACCGTTTTATCCATATGTGCTTCACGTTCCATTCTGAAGCCTCTTCACCTGCTGATGCCATGTTATGTTCTCCTTTGACTCGTTCAAGGCCAGTGGCACTTTGCCTTGAATTGTGAGTACCATCTCCCCCCCCAAGACATCTTAAAACAATAATAAAAGAAAAAAAATAGAATCAGCACAGTATCCAGAGTAGAATGAAGACCTGTCACACAGTTCCTCCAGTTCAAGGTTGTGTGGTAAATCAACTGAAGCCATGGTAGTGACCTAGTGCTAGCAGACCTTTCTATATTTTGTTTTCTTATAGGGACACTGTGCCCTTTAAAGTATTTTTATTTTCTCCCCCGTGTGGTTATCGAGTACCAGCTCATTCCTTTGACTTGTAATGTTTGGGGTTGGGGGGGGTTGGGGGTTAGCTTGGGAGGGGCAGGAGTGTATTGTTATTGGGGAGAGTGGTTATTTTGACACCATTTCTATGAACTTTTTTTTTTTTCATTGTATTGTTTTACAGATATCCACAAGATTTGAAATGACATTTTTAATAAAGAATAAAACTGAAAAAAAAAAACTGGTAAATTTTGTTCCCCTCTGCTGTTTCTTTAACAGAAATGTTTCCCTGATGTTTACACTTGTTTCAAGTTTAAGGTGTAAAACTTGCTTTGTTACAATAATAAAACTAAACTGTATATGCATGTGTGGGAGTCTTCAAAAAAGGGACAGTTGTTTTTTTTTTTTTTGGGAAGTCTATTTGAAAGGCAAAAAAACTACATTTAAGTTCATCAGCTTGTAAATGACTTTGGAGTCATAAGCAGACTTGAAGCGAAGTCTTCCCTCAGAATTCTGTTGGTGATTAAAGCCAAGAATGTACTTTCTGATTCCTCAAATTTGCTGTTTGTGATGGTATCTGGCCAGCTGCTTGGCTGGAAGGCCCAACCTGTCAAAGAGGAAATATGCTTGGTTAACTAGAAAGTTCACTAATAGAATTTGTTTTGAATTGCTGGAGTCACTGGGTTATTTAATCCCATATTTTCCGTTAATATACCCACCTAAATGAGTTTTGCACCTGGGACAGGTAGCCATGGTCCAGGAATACCCTGGGTACCAGGAGAAGTGTCTGTCTGCGGGCCAGTGCTTCATGACGTCCGCTCTTCTGAACGTGATAACCTCGAACTGATATCCATGGGGGTTCTCGAAGAGCTGGACGTGAATCCTCCTACCGCCTACAGAAGTGTCGTTGCGGCTAGAAAGCGCCAAGCGGCTGGGGACGAAGTGGATGTCCGTGCCGCGCGCCACCTCATGTCCACATGCCCGACATAGAATCAGAGTGTCGGGGCTGGTGCCGGACTCGGGCCGCTCGGCAGCACACGGTTCTGAAGGATGCAGAAACAGAAGCGCGGAGCAGATCAAGGGGAACAGTAAATTGTTCCTCTGTGCTCCGAGCAGCAGCAGCAGACTGAACCTCATCGCTGTTGTCTGATCAAATGCTAACAAGAAGCTAGTTGGCCTTTAACGTTTGCAGTTCTGTGCGAGCTGATGCATTAAACTTATCACTCCAAATTGAAAATAAAATATGTTACAAATGAGCAACTATAAATACAGAACATTAAGATGTTGGGGCTTATAAATGTCTAAGCACCGGATTATAAATTAGCCTGTAAAGCACATTAGCCTTAGCTTGCCTCTCATGTTTGAAGCCATGCTAGCTAATGCTAAGCAAGATAGCATTAGCTTCCAGCTAAGCGGACGGAAGCAGCGTTACATAAAGGAAATGCAGTCGGTTATCCTGCTTTAGCCATCACATTAGGAGATTGCATTACATAAAATTTGTTCTTTTACTTATAAAATGTATAAATAATTGTAAAATGTAGATGTTTTTTAGGTTAGCAAGAATGTGGTTGATTTTTAACGAGAAAGAATTTCGAATACGAAAAATAACTTTTTTTAAACAAAGTTGATAAAGTAACTATGTCCACAAACTCAGTTTGATTTTTAATTTGTGTATTTTATGTCCATGGGTATAACTTTTTTCAGGAAACGGCTAAGTTTTAAATTTCTCCATAGGCTGAACAACACAGCATCAATGTCTGTTCCTTGCAACGGTTGCCTCTGGCAACGCTTGCTTGAAACACCCCTCCACCAATCACAGAACCAGATCTTGAAGATCAGCGAATCACAGCGCGCGTTCGTTACTGTTGAGACCCGTCCGGCTCCTCAGACAGAAGTTGGGATTTTTTTCCGGAGTCATGGGGCCAAAATGACCAGGAACGCCTAAACCTTTACAGAGTTCCTCCTTTTTATTGGACATTTGAACCTGTTCTCGGCCTAAATATCGCGGTTTAAACTACAGGATGAAAACGAGAGGTTCACCATCAGCTCCGCCACCGGTTCACGTCCACGTAGCGGAGAGCACGCCTGTCCATGTTCATATGAGGAGGAGTCCCAGCAGATCTCCACAGGTTACTGCTTACTAGAAAGAAACCGTAATACTCTCTGGAAAGAGTTTATAACTTACGAAAAGCCTTCTAAATGTTATAATTTTAAAATCTTGTCTGAAGTGGAATTCAAGTACTGTAATGTTACATTACACAACAGATGCAGACAGACATCACTAGGATTGTTAAGCCTCAAATGATTCATACCCAGATTTACAGTAGATATAAAAACACTTTTTATGCACACATATTTTTCTGACAGGAAATAAGTGCAAAAAGAAAGAAAAACTATGTTAAGTTTATTTTCCTTTTTCAGTAATCAACAAGATTATCTAAATTGGCATTTTAATGCTTTCTCAATAGCAAAGATCTTAAAGGCCTCTTTACAATTACCCTAATGTTTGGGTACCTCCACATACTACAGGAGGGGAGTGGCAGCCTAAGGGTTCGGTCATAGATCTTGGAATCCTGAGGTGCTGAGTTGGAGCCCCACTCCCACAGTCTGCCACTCAGGCTCTCTGAGCTCGGCCCTTAACCCACACTGCTCCCTGGGCGCTGCACAATGGCAGCCCACTGCTCCCTAAGGGATGGGTTAAATGAAGAGGTAAATTTCTCCAAAGTGAGATCAATAAACTTCTATTATTATTACCTCTTGTCAGACTGAAAATGAGGCTCTTGCAATTAATAGGAGGAACATATTGAGAAAATTAAAAGAACAATTGTTCAATTAAAAGCATAACAGAAATACTTAAAAACTTTTATTTTTGGATTTTAGGTGAGAGATGATCAGCTGAGGGGAGATGGAGGCAAACCAAAGATCCGGACGCCTTGGATTCCACCAGGAAGAAACTCTTGCAGACAGGATTTGGGTTCCTACAAGCCTCAGGTGTTTATATAGTGTTTATGTTATACTAACCTGTGGATGAAGGTTTTAAATCTGAGGACTGAGATGATCCTCAGAGAACGTTGACTTTGATGGATAATTTTTCCATACATCCTTTATCACATCTTACAGATGCCCTTCACTCCAGGACCAACTGGAGTATTTGCTGAGTAAAAACGCAGTCTTTGTTTTTGTCTCATCTGACCAAGGCTCAGTGGAGTTTAGCAAACTTCACCTGTTTACGTTTGTGGTGGTTGGAAAGAAAAGACTGTTTCCTTTCAAGCCTCCTGAACAACCCTTTGCCATGTAGATAGTATTGCTTTAGGGTTAAACCCTGAAGACATTACATGATGCTCTAGAGCACATATGTCAAAGTCAAGGCCCGCAGGCCGGATCCGGCCTACGAATTGTTTATCCACGCCCCCCTGGATGATATTTAATTACTATTAGAACCGACCAACAGACCACTGCCGCTTGTGCACACTGCTGTGGGGGATGTAGTGTTGGTGCAGTTGTGTTGCAAGCACCAACACAACTTTCCCAGGGGAAAACATGATTGTGTTTTTCTTTTCTTTTTATTTTTTTGTTGTGTTTTGCATGCTTGGGTTGTTTTTGCTTTTGCTTTTCCCCCTTTAACAATCCAAGCCTGGCTGAAGTCAGTTGTCTAAGGAGGCGGACTGCAGGAAGGGGCGGATGGGATCTGCACAATACTCTGATGGAGACGGGCGCTACTTACAGGTGCGGACCCCTGCCCTGACTATGCCGTCTAGGCACCTCCCCGTATTCTGTGCCTGGTGCGTGGATCCCACCTGCCCCTCGCACGGCAGCGTGTCCGTCTCAATCACCTGCAGGATCAGCTCCCCACTCCTTCCATCCATGCCAAACCCTTTTATTTTGGCTTCAATCAGCCTTTGCTGACACCTGCGCGCAGCATTTGCGCAGGCAGTCAGTGCACTCTGCCTCCTAAGACAACCGGCTTCAGCCCAGTGTGCTTGGATTGCTAAAGGGGGGAAATCAAAAGCTAAAACAATCCAAACATAATTTATAATGCATGCACTTTCATTTATGTATTTATCTTAATAATTTTATTAAAATGATAAGTTTATTGATAATATTTATATTCATATTTATTTATATTCAAATGTCATTTTTCCTGATATCACAGCCCTAGAGGGAAAAATGCATGTTGAAGACCTGATAAGACAGATCAATGTCCCCAGTGTTATTCATTTAACACGCATGGAAAACAAGGTTTTAACACTGAAATCAGGCCCTACTGAATATATGAAAGTTCTCAGATCTACGTCGACAATAGAATCCAGCATATCTGTGATGTTTGCTTTTTTTGTCATTTGTTTAGAAAAGCAGAACACAGCTTCAGTCAGACGATGGGATCAGGAATCAGCGAGATGAAGAGGAGCAGGATGAAGACCGGCACAGAGTTTCTAAAAACCTCACTGTGCTGCTGGGGGAACATGGCAGCTTGTAAGTATCTCCTTATTCCCTGAAAAAAAAAGATGATAGTTCTTATTTGTCCCTGAAAATGTCCTTTTGTGATCAAAAGTCTTTATGTGTTGGATCTAGAATTCTTTAATATTCTCTTACAAACAGCTTAAACTACACATAATTGGGCTCTGTCTGCTAATTATTTAACTCCTGAACTTGGTTTGTAGCAGTGGTGTAGTCTATGTGATACGCGGGTATACGCTGTATACCCACTAGAAAAGCTTGTGAATATCCATATAACCACTTAAAAGTGCCCGATAAGGCTGCGTTCACACCGGACGCAGCAGGCACGGCAGGAGCAGCGAGTTTACATGGAAAGTCAATGGTTGACGCGTGTCAAGGCGCAACAAAAGGTCCCGCGCTGCTGCTCGAGATGGAAAAATTGAACTTTTGCTGCTCGATACGCCGCATCAACTAATCAGAGAAGCTGATCTGGGAGCTGGCAGGGTGACAGATCGCTGATGACACAGAGCGCTGTGATCACTCCTCTTAAACAGTTTATTAACGCCTAAATTAACTGAAAATGCTGAAATCTGCCGACAAAGCGTCTTTGCTTTTATTATCCTGGTGCCTGCAGTTTGGATTACGTTCATGAAAACCGCTTCCAGCTGCCGCAGCGAACCGCGAGGTGGCGACCGGGCCAGAGGCTGCTGTTGGATGGGATTCCTACTGACAGCGCACCGCTGGTATGGGGGGGTCTGAGCGGCCCCGACAGAAATAATATTGCAAGGCAGGATGGTAATCTGGATGAACTGACTGCACTGATGAAGTTTTCAGGTGGACTTTCCCACTTAAAAACATATTAAAACTACTTTATTCCCACTGATCACAGCAAATATAGCTGCAAGGCA
>NW_015150542.1:4027-35056 GCF_000732505.1 Cyprinodon variegatus | reverse complement strand
GCCAAGTAGGAGTAAATGTTCAGAAAAAAACAAACACCTGTCAAGAATAGTTTCACATATTTACGAGAAAAACCTGTACTATCTTTGATGATCATGATTAATGCATTTGAAATTTAAAAAAGGAAGATTTTATATGATTATAGCATAAATGTGAAATATTAAAGCAGCATTGTGGAGTTTTCTAATGATGCTGCCATGTGGGCAAAGCTTAGAACTGCAGCACTTTTCTGATTGTTCTTGTGGCGTGCGCTTGACTTGAAAAGGTTTTTTTTTTGTGGTTTTTTTACTTCACCTTACCATTGCCATCAATGTCTGAGTTAAGTTGGATGCTGTCGCGTCTGTGTATCCACAAAACCCTTCTTGTGTATGACGCTTCGACTGTCTGTCGAAGCACGAATTGTCAGTCTGCTCATCAAACAATGTTTTAGTCATAATGAAATAGTCTCAGAAATTTGAAAAAAGCTAAACGGTTCTCTAAGATTGAGGAATTCTTTCCTCTTATTTCTAACTTTATGACCTATATCAGAGTAACCACTGTTTTTCTTGTACAAATATGAAACAGTCTTTTGGAAACGTGCTACTTTGTGACCACTATGTATTTCTTCTTTACTTTATTCACTGGTAGATAGAAATACCTTTGCAAGGCACTGAATCCCCTCTACATCCTCCTGCTTTAGCTTTGTTTCACGTTTTCTCCACAACATTCAGCCTGATCTGTTTTAATTCAGCCAGTTACTCTCAGTGGAGATCTACACATGTCCAGCTCTGCTACCTGACTCTCAGTTAAAGCAACCGTCTCCAAATCGTGCATCATAGCGGGTGTTACTATCTTCTTCTCTGCATGGTTACTGTTGACAGTTGAGCCCAGGTTCCCCACCACCTCCGAGACTTTTTTCACCTTTCTCCCTCTATGAATTCATCCCTTCATCTGTTGGCTTTCATACTTCTTCTCTTCAGGGTGCACATTCATTACTTTAATCTCTCTCCCACCTGCTTTCCGCTTTCGCTCCAGTTCTATAAGGACTCTAGCCAGTCCATCACCTCTCCAACCAAGAAGGAACTCAGAAGCAATGCTTCATGCTATCCTTCCTCTCCTCATCTGTAATTCTCTCCTCTCACCCCCATCTCCCTCATCTCTTTCCCTCAGTCCATCCCAAGGAATGACAGTTTAACTCATTTAGATCGATCATATTTACAGATCAGAGTCCCATGATCAACAAAGAGAGACAGACGTGCTCCTGAGGGCGCTGGTAGAGGCAGAAATCGACGGTGTAGCTGTAGCCAATCAGCTGACAGCTCTGAAGGAAACCATTGATGGCCTTACTAAGGTAGGCTTTACTCCTAAACTAACCAAAGGACTGCAACCTGCTGCACAGAACCTCACTGGACTCTTTGGTCCCTCTGTGGCTCTTATAAAACCAAATAAGAAATGTCCTTCTTTTCATAAGAGCAATCATTTTTGCACTTCTATTGTATGATTTGATGTAACATCTACATAGAAGTCTACAGCATTAGAGTTCTTAAAAAAATATATATACTCAGATTTAAAGATTTAGTTAAAAAAAGAATAAAAAAGAAAGTAATTGCAAATAACCACCGGGATTTAAATACTCAGTTTTTTTAGGTTGGTTGAGTTGAGTTGGTTGTAAAACATTGCAGCTACTGGGAGGAATGATCTGTGATAACACTAGTTTGTGCACCTTGGATGCAGACGGCTTCATTTAATTGATGGAAGACGCCCAACAGCAATTTTATTTTATCCCAGTCCTTCTGTCTCCACGTTAAAAAAAGGGCTGTGGCTTCGTGAAAGTCGGGAAAACTGTATTGGTTTCGGTTTGAACGCCTCCGGTCTGCCTCTTTATCATCTTTATCCTCCAGGAGCGGCGTCTGTCGAAGCTTCATGCAGCCTCACTGGGACGGCAGCAGGAGCTGCTGCTGGAAAAAATCGAAATGTTTGACAAAACAAACCACAGCCTTCGAGACCTCCTCAGGGACTGGAGCGATTCAGAGGTATGAGAAGCAGAGACCCAGCAGAGTGGAAGTCTGCCCAGAATATTCCATTCTGACTGGTCAGGGGCTCCATGGACACTTAGAATATCTTAAAACTACATTTCTATAGTAAAATCAAGCATGTTTGTTTCTTTTTCTTCCCTTTCTTTCACAATCTAAAGGTTTTTGCTTCAAATTTAACCCTTCGCTGTAGCCTGTCTTAGAAACTAACATCTGTTAAGTTTTCTGTGGGCTTTATGAAGCTGGACTCACATCACTTATTTCTACTTATTTTTGTTTCTAAGTATATAAAGATTAGGTTAGATCTTTTTAAATCAATGTATTTTTTTAGAACTGATGTTGGTTTTATATAAAAGATTAAATGTTGCAAGAAAGTGCAGATTTTTTTTTTTTTTTTTTACAGAGAAGGACTCTGATGTGGTCGACAGAGAAAGACGCCCTGAAGAAGAAGTTGGCTGACAGTGAAGCAGAAAACATGGTGAGTGATGAACGTCTCCTCCTCTCATTTTTTCTTTCTCCTGTCTGATAGTGTGACTTCTTTCTTTCCAGAGACTTTTCACTAAACTCTCTAACAAGGAGAAGGAGGCTTCACAGCTGGCTGAGCACCTGGACTTTGAAAAGGTTTGAAACGTCAAAGTTAGCTGGTTTTGGTTTCGCCTCCAGAAACTCTACTTTATTTCCTATAATTGCGTAAAGGTGTGTGGAAATCACCAGGCAGCCTCTGCTTCTGTTGATCCAGGACAGCATGAAGACAACAGAGGAGCTGTCAAGGATTCTGGAGTCGACCCGCAAACATCTGGAGTCTCAGCTGAACCAGGCTGAGGCAGAAAAGGCCCACCTGGCTGCTCAGATCCAGGTCAGAGTTTACATCCGAGGAATTTTAACCTAAAGCTTTTAAGTCAAAATCTGTTTTTTCTTTTATTATTATAATTTTTTTTCATCAACTTATCATTAAGACCATGATTTTGATGGATAACAATAATCGTTTCAAAGAAATAGTAGTAAGCTACATTGTAGCCGTAGCCGCCCTGGGGCTGACTGACAGAAGCGAAGCTGCCATACACTGGTGCCACTGACCACCATCAGTAGATAATGCAGGTGAAGTGTCTTGTCCAAGGATACAATGACACTGAAAGCCGGAGCCAGGGCTTGAACCGTCAACCCTTTGATTTCAGGGCAAACTCCTACATCTGACACCACTGTCGCCCTAGGAGGTGATGAAGGTGATCCGGTCTAAATCAGCTTTAACAATTGATTAATTAAACCTCAATACACACATTAGATGTAGCACTATAGAGAAATAAATCTGAAAATAAAAAAGCTGTTAAGAAATAAAATCAACAACAGGCAGATGATCCAGCAGCTTCTAAAACCATCTCAGCTGCGCCACTTCATTGTTCGGTCAGGCATGGAGGAATCCAGCTTCAGCTCATTTATATCTGCTGACTTATATCAGATATAAATAAACTGATTTATATCTGCATAGTCACCAGATCTCAGTCTAAAATATCATGTTTTTTTTTAAAAACTATTAATTGAAGATGAGACAATTTTCTATTTTTGCTGATGCATCTAAATGAAATAATTTCAAGTGATGATCTTTGTGCATATGGCCCTGGTAGAAACACATCACTAGTAGGCGGTATGTTCTTTAAATCTTATATGAATATACCTACAAACACTCTCTGTTTCTTACGGAAGCCGAGAGAGGCCGTGTCCCTAAGATACTTTTTCCACTGTGGTTTTCTTGAGAAAACAAGTTAATTTTCTCATTATCTTAAGATAACAAAAGCCTTTTTCTCGTCATAATGAGATGATTGGTGTATGTTAAAACTGATTACATCCTTCAATACCACAACAGCGGGAGATGACTTATAAGTCGTGGCAGCCAATGTGAAATTTTTTAAATAATCCTGTGTTTAACTTTTAGGGAACAAGATGACGTTGTTGGTTTGATGATTTGCTTCCACTTCTGATTCATAAGCAATTAGACCTATGCCTCCGGCGCCTTAGCATCTGGTGTTACGCCTGTAACAGGTATAAGATGCATTAACCCCCAAAATGAGTCCAGATTAAAGTTTTTCATTAAAAAAGCAGAGTTGTTTCTACTGTAACCCATGCAATCCAATTATCCACCACAACCTGACAATCAATGAAAAGAAATAGGAAACTGAAAAACGTATTATTTGTGCACAAGCGGTACCCCGATTGCACACTATGGTTACCGTAGGCATGGATCCAGCCTCGTTCATTACTAATTCAGGTTAATCATCTCGTTATCTCAAGAAATCAATAACTGTTTTGACATGATAACGAGATAATTATCTTGCTATCTCGGAAAAACAATGTTTTAACCGTAATAATGAGATAGTTATGTCATTGTTTTGAAAAGGAAAAAAAAAAAAGTCGAGTATGACCGCTCTCGGCTTCCGTAGTTTCTAAAGATGCCAGCGCTTAGTCATGCTGCCTGTGTGGAAAGGGTTTCCCATAAATGCAGGCTTCTGTTTTTTATCCTGTTTGCACCACAATAGAGACCGTGTTGCTTTGAAACGTTTCAAATCGTCCTGTTTTTCAGGGAAAACAGAGTCCATTGTGGTGTACACAAAACTTAGAAAACGTGTAAACAGAACCTCAGAGATGGTGGTCCATGATCCGCTGAATGGCTGCAAAAGAAAGACCCAAATCATCAGCCCTCCTCCGCCGTGCTTTAGACCTGGACATGCAGTAGATTAGGTTCTTGGAATTTTCCCTTCTAGTCTTTCCAAACAAAGCATGTCTGACTTTTTCTGATTGTTCTCTCATAAACTTTAACCTTTCATCTGCTAACTGAGGCCCTTTTTGTCATTTTTCTGAGCATTTCCACTCTATCCTGGGACGTCCACTCCTGGGAGTATCAGCAACTGTTTTAAACCTCTTCAAACTCTTTTCAAATCGATGCTAAGCAACAGTTAGCTGTGTCCGCCAAAGCAGAACGTTAGCAGCTTTCTGATAGGAGAACGGTGCACTAACATCTCAGCTTGTTGCTTCTCCTATCCACCCTGTTTGTGAGGAAGAGGATGCATCAGAGTCAGGAGCAGCAGCGGAAGGAGCTCCGGATTCTGCAGGAGGAGCTTCAGGCTCTGAGGGAGCAGAGGGGGGAAGAGGAGGCGCAGAAGAGGGAGGAGCGAGAGGAGCTGGCCCTGACCACGCAGCGCGCCGAACAAGCCAAGGAGACGGCAAGACAACTGGCAGAGAAAGTTCAGGAGAAGGTCAGAAAAGACTTAAATTAAACACGGGATGAAAGGACTTGTTATGGAGTCGGTTTTCCCATTTTAATAGCAAATGAGAGAAGTATTGATTTAGATTGAGTCAAAATGTTTAATATTTTCTCAGCTCTATGACATTGTTCTGCAGCCTTTACAGGTTTATGTTTTAAATTCCATGTTATTAACTAGAATTTCTACTGTAAATAGTTGAAAAGATATGGGTGGAAAGTGTTTTTAAACTTTTATCAGCAGGTAATCATCCCGTCCATCTCTCCTATTAGCAGATAAAAATAATTGCACTTAAAGGGAAAGTCCTGATGTTTGCAGTTTGATCCAATGAACAGTCTGAGTCAGAACCACTGAGGACTGTAGAGATGATGGTGAACATTTGGAGAACTCCACCCTCGTCATCCTCAGAGACACTAAGTCTGCTGAGGACCACTTTCTGTCCTGTGTCCGTCCATCTCTATCGGTAAACAGGACAGGACCAAACTACCACAAACAATCGGATCTGCAGAGACGATCATCAGGGCAGAGCTTCCCTCCATGCAGGACCTGTCTGGTTTAGAGTCAGGGGTAACATCTCTGCAGACGCCACACATGCTGGACATTAGCATAAACCGGCCGCCGCAGGCTGTCCGAGTGTTCAGAGCCAATGAAGGCATATTTACGTTTTCTTTTTATTTATGTCTTTTCACCTCAATAAAACAGATTTTATATTACTATGTTTGAAACATCCTTATAGAGTTTATAGTGGAACCAAAGTTATATTCCTGGTTTGTTTCCTCCGTGTTCACTTGGAAGCTTTAATCGTTTAATGGAGCCAACAGTTCAGGGATGTTATTAGGAAGAAAAAAAAACTGGAAACAGGATCTAAACATAAACCTCTGTTCTGTCTTAAAGGAGGCGCAGCTGTCTCAGGCTCTGTCCACGTCCAGCGACTGGTGCCTGCGCCACTCGAAGGAAGCAGCTGGGAAACGGCAGCTGGAGGAAGAAATCTCTGACCTCAAACGGTGAGCAAAGACCAAACACTCATTTTCCTGAAGAAGAATCCCACTGGCTGGTTTTTGCGTTCCAGCTGTATCACTTATTCATTTGATTGTTACGCATAAGTATGTGAATGAGTTTATATATAGGGAGTCAGAGTTTGCGTCGTTCGGAGGCTGATGGATGCTGCTGTGCAAAGCTACGTTTAGGAGAAAGGGAGGCTGATCTGTTTGTGGCATTAGGCTGAATAACACCCCTTCTTTATTAGGAGGATCACTGAGCTGAACTCCCGGCTTCGCTCGGCAGAGGAGAAGAGTCGAGCAGAGAGGGAGGAGCTCAGAAATCAGCTTCACCAAATGAGCGCTGAGAGCGCCTCCACGAAGCTGGAAAACCAAACGCTCAGGGTAGGTTGGCCGTAAGGAGCAGGAAACCTTCGATGAATAGACCGACGTTCTTTATTCTGCTCATTCATCCTGATCAGAGCGAGCTGACGTCGTCTGAGGAGAAATTCAGGCGACTTCATTCTGAGGCTCGTCAGCTGAAGTCATCGGTCAAAAAGTCTGAAATCCTGGTGGAGAAATACAAGAAGAAGGTACTTTTGCCCTCACATCTGCCCTGCAGATCATCCAAACATGGAGGGAAAACAGTCTTTATCTTTGGTTGGTTCCTCTACAGGTCCAGCAGGCCCGTCTGGAGGCAGAGGAGCACTGTCTGAGGCTAGAGGTGACACAGAAGGAGGCACGGGAGCTAAAGGAGAGCCTGGAGAAGGAGAAGGAGCAGATGAGACGGGAGCTGCTGAACCAGATCCAGGAGCTTGAGGCTTTGCCAGAGAGGCTGAGGAGGACGGAACAGCAGCTCCGAGACACACAGGAGGAGGCTGACGTCCAGGAGAGGAGGAAGATGGATCATCAGGCTGCCCTGTCTGACGTCAGACTCAAGGTTTGAGACAAACATCCTCTGACCTGCCTGGTTCCAGGCTCTAATGTTCCATTCGGATCCATTTGTTCCACCTTTAGACTTACTGAGTCAGCAGAACATCCTTTTAGGCTTGTCAGGTCTGTGTGTGAACAGGGAGGCCTCTTAACACTCAGGCTTTGTGTTTGTGTGCAGGTGGAGCAGCAAGGGGCTCAGCTGCAAACATTTCAGCAGAGGAATCTGCTGTTGCAGGAGGAAAACAACGTCCTGAAGGAGAAAATTAACAACCTAGAGAGGTATGCCTCACCACCCCCCTAAGAAACATTATTACTCCTGCAGCAGCAGGAGATGGTTTGATGCCTCTGTGCCTCCATCTCTGAATGTCTCCCATTCCTCTGCACAGATTATAGTGGTGAAAACAAAACAAAAAAAAGAATTAAATCTGTTTGTTCATAAAAAAAGAAATCATTTAACATCTTATTCCAGGATATAACAGTAAAGTTATACGTTATAAACTATGTGTTTTAGATATAAGGAGGCGAGAGCAGAATAAAAACTGCTCTTAATCTAGAACTGAGAATTTATTTCCCTGCGTGTTGTAAAAGCTGAAGCTTGCATGTTGATTGTAGGAAGCTGGAGGATATGAATGCAGAAAACCGAACTACGTCTCAAACTCTGAGCCTGAAGGAAGGAAACATCCGCAGCCTTCAGCAGCAGCTGGAGGAGAAAACCCGCGAGTGCAGCGTGGTGTCCAGGCAGCTGCAGCAAGCTCTGGACGACGCTCAGAGACAGGTTGGAAACAGAAAACTTATTTTCCTCTCTTAATGATTCCTCGTCCTCAGGGTAAAATACGCCACCATTTGGTAGAAAGATGTTTCATTAAAGGTGTATCTGTTTACCGTTCCTTCCTCTTCCTTTTTATGTCAGTGGTCTTATAACTTCTTACCATATGGGAAGAAATAAAACAAGTAAAAACTGCTGACTGGCCAAAATAAAAAAAAATAATTAAGGGTTCTAATTTTATTCAATGTGTTTAATTTCCCTTTAGGGTTGAATTTAGTTCAATTTTTTTTTCAATAAAACATATAAAATATTTGGATTTATTTAAAGAAAGCAGTAAATAATTGTTCAGGCAAGTCTTACCAAAATTTTTCCTATAATAAAAGGGCTTAATAAAAAAAAAGATCATGTCTATTCTGTAAAATATAGACATGGCTGTGTTTATTTATTATTTGTTTATTTAGGTCCTGCAGCACAGAAAGTCTGCTTCAGTAAAAGCCGCTCAATAGATGGGATCCTTTTTATTTTGGGGTTAGAAGGGAAAGCATAGACCATGATTACTAAAAAAGGGAATATTATGCATTATGCTATTTTATACAGATTATAATTTTGGTAATTTCACTGACTTCTGCCTGCAGGTGGACAACAGCATGCACAGGGTTCTGGCCAAAGAGAAGGCGTCCCAGTCCAAAGCGCTGGAGCTGCAGAGCCAGCTGAGCCGAGCCAAATCAGAGCTGAGTCAGGTGCAGCGAAGCAAGGAGGATGTACGTGTCTCTTCCCCTCGTCCTGGTCTGTCTCCAACCTTCAGCCGGATTAAAATGTGTTTTTCTGTCTCTAGATGGAGCGTCGCTTTCAGACCCAGCTTCACAACATGAAGGAGCGGCTGGACCAGTCGGATTCTACAAACCGCAGCTTGCAGAACTATGTTCAGTTTCTGAAGACCTCATATGGAAACGTCTTTGGTGAATCTCAGCTCTCCAGCTGAGAAGAATCCAGAACTCTCCTACGGCGTACATTGTAGGACATCCGAAGGTCTCAGGAAATTTGTTGTTTCAGGAAATGAAAGTTATTTTTGCCAAATAAGTGAAATATGTACAGACCAACTGTGCAGAAATTTAAGTTTAACAAAGCTACATTCTTGCCTAAAAACATCCAACATCCCTCTATTTCCCATTGTTCCCTGCGGGTCCAAGCGGATTGGACAGCAATGGCGGACGATGGTGGTAACATTTTATTCCAGAGTCCAGAAAACTTTTCTAGGCACCCGAAATTTTATTTGTATTTATTTTTTGTCTAAGGAGAACTAAGGATGTCCTAAAACCTACACCGTACTCTAAAGCACAGATGTTCCATTAATTAAGGAGTGACTCACACTGTTTTAAAATAAAAAGGTCTGAACCTCATTTATTACTTTTTCAGCATTCTTGTAGAAGTAAAAACCTTTCAGAAAAAAGAATTTTGTAACCTGTTTTTTTATCGCATTGTTTGTTTAACTTCAAATATGAACTTTCATTAGTATATATTTACAGATTATAGCAAGGCTGTCATTAATTAAAATCACTCTTAAAGATTTTCTGTCTTTTATTTATTTAAATATTTTTATCTTTGGATTGTTAACATGGTGACAGTCCCCTTTGGATGGGATTTATGTACATTTTTATATTTAGGAACCTTCTTAGAAGTATAAACTCTGTGTTCTTCACATTTTGAACAATGGTGAAATTATTGAGTTTGTTCTTTTGGTTTTATTTGTGACTTTGGCCAAATCTATGTGTTATGTTCTATTTTCTTTGTTTAATTGTTTTTTTTAGTTCACATATTACCAGCAATATTTTTTAAAAAGGAAAGGGATACATCATTTCTAAAATGATAACACATAAACAGCTAAAAGTGAGGCATATTTTTTCTACTACAATTTATAATCTGTCTGATCAGTAAAGGAAGCTATGAATAGTTGCATGTAATTAAATATATTGCATTTGTTTATATAATTTTCCAAAAAGGTTTGTTTATATCTCTTTATATTGCCATAATACTCGGTAGAAGTAATTTAAGTGCATAGGATTTTTTTTTCTTTCAAAAAAAAAAATAAAATAAAATTAGCAGGAATTTATAAGGATCGGACCGGAACCTAGTAGCGAGAGAATCTGTTTCTGGTAGGACTGCTTTATGAGTCTTACAACTGTTACTACTGTTAGGAGCAGACCGCAGTTTGAATTTTGTTAATTCGCGATGCCTTCGGAAAATCTACGATGGGAAACTTTAGAGGCTCTAAAAAATTCCCCAAAAGGAAAAGTGACCTTCGACCCGTACTGGTCACAGAGAGGAGAGGTAAGCTATGTCCGGTTAGCATCAGCTAGCTTCATTCGGTGGAAGCTAGGGCTACTTGTTTACTTTTAAAACTCAGTGGATTTATTTTATCGGTTTATCCTTTATCAATTTCATCTATCAGTTTAATTGCGCATGTTTATACAAAGAAACTTTTTTCAGGTTATGTTGACACAACTAGCATATGGTGTAAATGAAAGATGCTTTATTTAAAAATGTTTAAATTTCCTAAACCATTGTTCCCCAATATGCCCACCAGGGGGCATTGTTTCCACCACAGAAAGCTAAGTTTCACTTTTGTTTTTTCTCTTTAGGAGACGAAACTTAAACATCCTGATAGAATATGTTTTGTGGTTATTTACAAACTGGTTTGATAGTCTGATTTTTTTTCACATTCCTAAACATTTGATATCATGCAAATCTGGAAGAAAATAATCTAGTTTTTAATCTGCTTGTTTCATGTAGAAATCCTCCTTATTTTCTATCACAGCAGGTAAAACAGATTGTTGTGCAGAAACAGATGCAGATGTTTTCATTTTTCAATGAGGATTTTCCACAGATTGACTCTCATTACGTCATCGTTCCAGTTTGAGTTGTCAGCCCACATCTAAACATCTCCTTTTGTTCTTGCAGCATATTTTGGCCGGTTGTAAAGAGACCCTCAGTCTATCCTCTCAGTCTGCAGTCATATTGGAGCGGATAGACTCTTTGTCCCTGAAAAAATCGTCCTTCCTGGACCTCAGCACCACAGGCTCTGAGGAGAGTCCAGCCTCTGTTTCCTCCTCTGGATCCACAGCAGACCTCGGCGGAAAGCCAGCCACACTTTCCTCAACCCCATCTCAGAAAAATCAACAGAAAGATGTAAGTCATTCCGATCTGCAGAGGCTTTTTCAAACCTTTTGTTAAAAGGAGGAGCATATTGCTGGAGAACCTCTCTGTGAGTCTTTCTCTCTCATTTCAGATTTTGGGGTCATTAACAAAGCTTAACGCGCTGCAGCAGGTCAGCCACAAGGAAAAAGATGAAAGTCCAGAGACAGATGTCAGGGAAGACTCTAGTCCTTCCCCCCCGCCGGCCATTTCCCTGCTCTCTCCTAAAGCCATGGAGACGGCAGGGTGCATCATCCGCTTCCAAGAGGCGCAGCGGGAAAAAGCCAAGGTCCGACTCTCAGGCTGCATAATTCTTCCTATCTGTTATCAGCTTTATTTAAGCTGCACAGACCAACCATAGAAAACTTATCTGACAGTGCTGAAATTCATCCTTTAAAAAAATAAAACTGTGGATCTGATATAAAAATGACACAGCTATGTGTCTGTAAAGGTAGGATTGTGGTTCTGGAAACACAGAAGCCTTTTCTTTAGGCTTAAGTGCCTAATTTTCTCATTGTTGCCTCTTGGGCAACCATATTTCCCATTTATCATTCAAGTAAATTTCATTGATAGCTGTCAGACTCAGACTTTATTCTTTTTTTCTCCCTCTTAAAAAAAAACATTCTTAAAAGACTTTCAGAAAGCTTTTTGTACTTTTTGATGTCATGTTAAAAAGAAGAAAAGTATGCAAAAACCTGGGTTTTTTGTTGGAAGACTGTCAAAAAATGATGGTCGGCTCAGACCTTTTAGATTTTGCTGCACCTTAGAATTCTTAGCCCAGTGGAAAGCGAGTTTAAATTCACTGCAGCTGAACTTCTGTGGCCTAGATCTGTTTTTCTAACCCCTTTACTCATCTGAATCAATGTCTTAAAATCCTGTTGGCTCAGGCGGCGCTCCGAGAGCGGCAAGCAAAGCAGGAGAAGCTGGTGGAGTCTGTCGCGAGCGCCGAGCTGGAGCACCTGAAGCGCTTCGAGGAGCTGAGGGAGCTGAAGCAGAGGCAGGAGTCCCAGACCATAAGGGACATGGATGACAGAGAGTGAGAAGTGAACACACAGGACCAATTAGAGCGATTGTTGAAATGTTTCTGAGCCCAAACTATCTTCCTGCTCCACTGCAGAACCAAAGAGCTAATGGGACGTCACGAGAAGCTGAAGGAAGAGCAGCGACACCGAATAAAGGTACGAAAAATGGACAGGCAAAAAGAAAAAAATTTGATCATTTAAAAAAAATATTGCGATTATATTTTTATTTTCCCCTGCACTAACCAGAACCACATAAATGTTTTACTACAGGATTTAGGGTTTTTCACTACCTTGGAAGCTTGCGTTTTTAAGAGTCCATTTTTGCAGGACTTTATTATAACCTTTGTGTGGAAAAGCACTAACTTCTATTTGCATGAATCTGCAAGCTAGCTGATTTTCTGTCTTCTTGCATGTGGGGTTGCAAACCTAGTTTATGCATATTGCTGCCACCTAAAGGGCTGGAATAAGATACTAAGGAAGTTACCAGCCTAGTGAACTATCCCCACCCGCCAGCAGCCAAAATCATTTTTGCCTGCAAGTGGTCTAGCCTCGATCAATGCCCCAGGCCCTAGAACTGGTGGGCCAATCACAGCGAAGAGATGTGTTTTGAATATCTGGATGCAAAGTGGGCAGAGTTTTGAGGGCGTGACGACAAAGCTGCGCAAAGCACAACAAGGAAGATGGCAACAGCTATTGAACATTCTCGTTTGATTCAGCCTGGGAATCAGTTTTGGAAGGATTAGACTTGGGGTTTTCGTTGAAACTTGAGCAGGAAGGGGATCTATGCTCATTAATTTTTGAGAAGGACGTATTCGCCATTTTACTGACAGGAAGTTTGTTTACACTCCCACCCACCAGCTTTCTGTCTCAATTACTACGTCACAGTCGGTTGCTCTCATTGGTCAGAGCGTTGGCCAATAGGAACAGACATGGTTTGAAAGAAACGGCTTGTTCTCATCAAAAATCTTCCGATGTCTCATTCATCACCAGACTAAATTACACATTTAATCTCACATTTACTCTGGTTTATCGGGCTAGCATCTTACACTTGTTAAATTTGAAATCTTCATTTTTATTAAGAAGAGAAAACCAGACATTCCTGTCATGTTGTAGTGGTCTACACCTCGGATATCTGGAGCTAAGCAACATGCCAACATAGGCGATCTGGTTGTTTGCATTAAATGTTCTTAATAATTTCTGGCACTAGTTCCAACAGGTTTGACTTTTACCAATATTTTATTTACAAAAATCAAACAATATAATCAATTATTTATGTAAAACATGTGGGCTAAGAATGTCCATTTATGTAAAAACAAATTTCAGCTAAAAAATACTTAAATGAGGAGCTGTTTATACTGTAGTTCTCCTTCATCTGACACAGGACATACAATTTTGTTAAAACTCATCAACTGCATAAAATCCTTCATGTTCTGTTTGGCTTCTGTGAAAGTGAAACTCCAGCCTTATTCTGGAGTGGTGTCAATCATAGATGCACCAATCAGCTGTTTCTCTGGTTTTCAATATTTCTAAAAATTAACTTTTTTTTTTTTAGCTTTTAAATTGAAAAATCTCTGACCTAAAACAGTTAAATGTGGAGCAGGTAGAAGCTAAAATAAAGGATTTATTATCTTTTTAAACTATTTATGCTTAAAGTCTTCCTTCTTTATGCAGAAGTAACCAGGTAAAGTGTGGTTATTAATATTTCCTTAAATTTATTATATTATATATTACCTTAAAACAGTTAAACCCATAAATATGGGACTTTTTTCTTTCTTTTCTTTTTTTTTTTTAACATTTCCTTAAATCTTCTGCCCAGCATCATCCTCCTTTTTCTAGAAGGTCCCAAACCTGATTACATCCTAGAAGTAAACTGTTCAGGCGCTATGGAGCATTTATTAGCTCTCCTACCTTGCTGGGTTTAGGTTTTTTTCATCATCAGGGCAGAAAATATGAATAAACGTTGGACCAGTTTCATTTGTTTCGATCACGCCTGCTTTAGAGACGTGTTCTTCGCATCCATTCATGTGAGACCTAACATGATCGCAGCACAGAGTCTGTCAGGACGTTTCAGGCTGGATTCACTTTTCTCCATCAGATCCTGAACCTGCGGGTGAGGGAGCTGGAGCAGCAGCGGCTCCGCGAGGCGGAGCAGGAGAAGCAGAGGCAGGCGGAGGGCAGAGAGAGGCTGCGGAGGCTCAACAGCATCCAGGAGGAGATCCTGCAGCTCAACCAGCTGCTGGAGCCGTCCGCCCAGACCGACTGCATCCTCCCGCCCGCCAGCCTCGTCTCCCACAGCTCCCGCGGCAACCAGCTGTGCTCCCAGGTGTCGGAGGTGGTGAGAAAGACGGCAGAGGTCAGTTGGACTACGGGCGCCTCTGAGGCTTTTTTCCCCTTCCTGCTGTTCTGTTCGGTAGCTTCCTTCTTCTTCTGTTTAGGGAGAATTTCCCAGCCCAGAGGATATGGATGCGGCTGAGCAGGCGCTCTGCGAGATGAAGTCGGTGATCCGGCAGATGCAGGAGGAGGCGGCCAGGGTTCAGGAGCAGAAGAAGGTTCAGCAGCAGGAGGAGGAGCGGAGGAAGCAGGAGGCTCTGCAGGCGCAGCAGGAGGCGCAGAAAAAGGCAGAGCAGGCGGCCAAAGAGAAAGCTCAGAAAAAAGGTGGCGAATCGTAGATCTAAGAAACACGGTGGATGTAAGTCTGTAGGGATTAAGTTGTTTTAAAAGCAGATGTTTTCTATCAGGGCTGCAGAACAGCGCAGAGGAGAGCACCATGAAATGGTACAAAGAGCTGCAGGACGCAGCCGCTCAGTGCGCTCAGTCCTTCCAACAGCTCAACGCTCCAAAAGACAGCCAGGTGGGTTCAAACCCGCTCTGCCTCCAAATTATCCTCAGAGATTATTGCAGGAAGCATTTTTCTCTCTCTAAATATCTGTTTCATTCCCTTCCTGTCTGCTTTAGACAAAGAAACTGAAGCTGGAGCTGCAGAAAGCGGCCACCATCCCCGTCAGCCAGATCTCCACCAACTCTGGATCGCAGCTCAAGGAGATCTTCGACAAGATCGACAGGCTGCTGTCCGGGCGGGCCGTGGTGTCTGGAGGGAACTCTGTGTCCACCTCGCAGCATCCTCAGGGCCTGGAGTTCGTCAGCTACAAGCTGGCCGAGAAGTTTGTGGTGCGTCTTTAACAGGAAGCAGAAACTCTTTTCACCTCCTGCAGATATTCTTCTTATCCAAGCTTGAATTCATCTGGTTCATAAAGTTTTGTAGGTACAAGTTAGCCAAGTTTGAGCAGGCAGGAGTTTTTTTTTTCTAAACATTTATGGGAGAAATTGTTTATTCTTGGGAGAGGTGGAGAAAAAAAATCTCTAAACTTGAAGAATTTTTAACAATTTTCTCGATGATCTTGGGTAGAAACAAGGTGAGGAGGAGGTGGCGTGCCACCATGAAGCAGCCTTCCCCATCGGCGTGGTGGCCTCCGGTATCTGGGAGCTCCACCCTCAGGTGGGCGACCTCATCCTGGCTCACCTGCATAAGAAGTGTCCGTACGCCGTCCCGCACTACCCGCCCATGAAGGACGGCACACCGGTGGAGGAGTATCAGAAGTGAGTGGTTCAGAGATGCTTCCAGGTCTGAAAAAGTTTCGCCTCCATAACGGCGTGTCCGTGTCCCCTCACCTGCAGGATCCTGGGTTACCGTGTGGATGACTCTGGGGTCGAAGGTCAGGACAGTTTTCTAAAGAGGATGTCTGGCATGATCCGTCTCTACGCCGCGGTGATCCAGCTGAAGTGGCCGTACAACTCAAAGCAAGGGGTAAAAAAAAACTAACTTCCTGTTTGCATCCCATCATGGCTGACTCTAAACTAAGATCTGATTGGTTGTGATCTGTGGTCCCTCAGTCTGTTCCTCACGGCCTGAACCACGGCTGGCGTTGGTTGGCTCAGATGCTCAACATGGAGCCTCTGGCTGACATCACAGCGACGCTGCTTTTTGACTTCCTGGAGGCAAGTCCAAACTGGATCTAACATTCTGGTTCCTGTTGCTCCAGACGTCACCCGAAGCTTTGAATCCACTTAAAGGTTGAAATGTTTTTTTGAACATCCTTTAGGTTTGCGGCAACGCCTTGATGAAGCAGTACCAGGGTCAGTTCTGGAAGCTCATCCTGCTCCTGAAAGACGAATACTTCCCCAGGTACGACCTTAAACGTGCGACCTTCTTAAAGCAGGCAGGTGAAACAGAGTAGCGGTGAGATGTAAGATGTTCTCTCTGCCTCCTCTGCAGAATCGAAGCTGTGACCAGCACTGGAGAGATGGGCTCCGTCATCAGGCTGAAGCACTTCCTGGAGGTTTGTCGCTTTTAAGAATATCGTTAGAATATTTAGAGGTGAAACTTCAAGGAGTATGTATAAAGGAAAACGGAAAGATTCACGATATTCAGAAAGTGGTCCCTTTTTTTTTAATTAAAGAAAAATATCCCCCATCCTTTGCCTTGTTTAGATTTTTAGGCTTAAATCCAAACAATCCAAATCAGCGAAAGCTGCTCTTTCTAAAGCTTTGCTGAAAAAAACCCACTAGTGTCATCTTTATAGCGCTGTGTTGTTTTTAGTTTACCAGATTAAAAAGATCAAGGACACTAGAAGAAAGGAAGGATACAGGAGATGGAGAAGAAAATGCAGTTTTAAAAGCAATGATTAAATTCTTTTTTTTTCCTTTATATTTATGCAAATGTTGAAAATACTCTAATCAAGTTTAATCTTCTCCAGCTTGAGTTAAAGTCATAGGGAAGTCAAATGTACTCTTTATCAGACCATATTGTCCCAAACTTAATTTTAAACAAAAAATCTTTAAATCCTGTCTTAAAACCTGTGGTTTTTTTTCCCCTTTTCTTATGCAGGCCAGTCAGTTATACGTCAGCTTTTACACTTAAATTAGGCCAATCATATATCAACGGTCATCTGTCAATCAAATTTTTTCGGTCATAGCATCTTGATTCATATGTCGCAGCTAATATACACAACAGTTGAAATAAGAATAATTATTGAGTTCCGTCCCAGTGTTCACAGGGATGGACGTCTGTGTCTTCGGCAGGCGTAGAGCTAACAGAACTGGCAGCGTTGCGAGGCAAGGGCTCAAACATGTACGGCTGGAAGCCTTCTACACCAAACCAAGCTTCTGCCACCCTGGCGTCCTCTCCCACAACATCTTCGTCCCCACTTTCCTCCTCTGAATAAAAAATGTATGATGGAGGAGACTCATCCACGACCTCCGACACTAAACTCTCCTCCTCTTGCATGTTTCCGCCTTCCATAGCGTTCCTTGACAGTGTCGTTTCTAAGTCACCAATTTAGTGCTACTTGGTCCCAATGGAATTTCCCCTTGAGAACCTACTAGCACTAAGTTGCTAACTGGTTAGCAAGATGCTTCTGAGAGATTGGCCCCAATCAAACGTGCTTGTGAACCTTCCACAAGAACAATCCCGCCCCCTTGATAATCGACCATCAAATTCACTTTATTCACTCGTGTAAAGTCGTGCACCACTCGGGAGAATTCAGAACTGCAACCGTTGGAACAGCCGCTTCCCTCCGACTTTAAAGGCTGCTGTATTCATGAAAACAGCGGCGTTGCTCTAAATCAAAGCAGCAGACAACTAAACGGCCCGGACTAAATGTTGCCTGATTTTTCCCTTATTGAGAATCTTAGAAAATAGATTTTCTGACAGACTGATGATGCAGCCCAGAAAACGTATTTTTCTGTAAAGATGAAACCTTTTCTGTTCCACTCAGACTTCGCTGCAGAACCGGCAGATCAGTCCACCTAAAGGCCAGCTGAGCTCCGGGTTCTGGAGGTCCTGACGGCTCAGACTGATGGAGGAAACCTCTGCTTTGCTGCTCCGTCTTCTGACAGAAGAGACGCTGAACGTCTCTCTGACCAGAAGTTTACATGCGTGTCCTGGAACCAGAGATGTTCTCCTGAGTTTCTGAACATCTCGAAGATTATCTCGAAAACATCATGAATGAGGATCATACATGCCTTTTGTTCCTCCTTCTGTTGAACTTTGACCCACAAAATCTTATTTTTACTTCTTACAATATACGTCATTATTTTCTCCAAACTAAAGTTCCAGGACACGATGAGTTTGGACACTAAAAAACCAGCAGAGACGCTTTGCAACCATCTTTGGTTTAGATGTGACCGATTGTTTTAGCCTGATTATTTATGTGCAGCTGTGTTTTATCAAAGAGCTGTAACAATAACGATGTGCTGCATTGAAAGATCTCCCATTTCTATGTTTTTTCCCCCTGAACCTGAATCCTCCGATTGTTTTGCAGTTTGATGGTCTCTGATGGATCAGTTCAGTCTCTTAAGTCGCTGTTCGAATCTAATTATTGTTGGTAGATTTGGACGTATTTATTTTTCCATGAATCCACTGTGTGGAGCTGAGAGGTGTTATATCACATAAATGTTTTTATCCTGGAAAATGAAACATGTTCTGGCTGCTTTTTTTTTTTCTTTAAATAAAATCCTGAAGCGGTTTATTGTGTTTATATGGAATCGTGTTCTGAATGTTAGATTAAATATCAGCTTCTGAACGAATGTAATCTATAGAAATAAAAAAAGTACCTGCAATAAATCCCCAACAACAGTTTAAGTCTGTTTTCTGACTTTCTATTGAAACATTTCTTTTTTAGCTATAACTGTTTAAATACCTGTTTGTTTGTTTTGTTTTTTTATAAACCTTCCTCCAATGTGAGATTTTCAAGCTGCAGCTTTGTGCCACAAAGTTGTAGAAATGCAGTTTGACATCAATGCTCCAATCATTTACTCACCTCAGCATGCAGTTTGCTATAAGACAACTGGGGGGAAATCAGATTCCTACTGAGGAATGAAATGTCCTACACTGAAAAAAAATAATGCAACCCTTTTTGGCATTTCCTTAATCATATTTAGTTACTTTAACACAATTGTTTAATTTTAGAAGGATAGTATGGAGGATAAAAAGTGCCAAAATTAAATAAATAAATACAGCATTAGATAAATAATTAAATGTGTCAATAATTAATTAAATGTGGAATTAAATGTCATTCATTAATTAAAACCACGTCACTAATATAAAGTGCCACAATTAAATAAATAAATANGAATTTCCCCTTGAGAACCTACTAGCACTAAGTTGCTAACTGGTTAGCAAGATGCTTCTGAGAGATTGGCCCCAATCAAACGTGCTTGTGAACCTTCCACAAGAACAATCCCGCCCCCTTGATAATCGACCATCAAATTCACTTTATTCACTCGTGTAAAGTCGTGCACCACTCGGGAGAATTCAGAACTGCAACCGTTGGAACAGCCGCTTCCCTCCGACTTTAAAGGCTGCTGTATTCATGAAAACAGCGGCGTTGCTCTAAATCAAAGCAGCAGACAACTAAACGGCCCGGACTAAATGTTGCCTGATTTTTCCCTTATTGAGAATCTTAGAAAATAGATTTTCTGACAGACTGATGATGCAGCCCAGAAAACGTATTTTTCTGTAAAGATGAAACCTTTTCTGTTCCACTCAGACTTCGCTGCAGAACCGGCAGATCAGTCCACCTAAAGGCCAGCTGAGCTCCGGGTTCTGGAGGTCCTGACGGCTCAGACTGATGGAGGAAACCTCTGCTTTGCTGCTCCGTCTTCTGACAGAAGAGACGCTGAACGTCTCTCTGACCAGAAGTTTACATGCGTGTCCTGGAACCAGAGATGTTCTCCTGAGTTTCTGAACATCTCGAAGATTATCTCGAAAACATCATGAATGAGGATCATACATGCCTTTTGTTCCTCCTTCTGTTGAACTTTGACCCACAAAATCTTATTTTTACTTCTTACAATATACGTCATTATTTTCTCCAAACTAAAGTTCCAGGACACGATGAGTTTGGACACTAAAAAACCAGCAGAGACGCTTTGCAACCATCTTTGGTTTAGATGTGACCGATTGTTTTAGCCTGATTATTTATGTGCAGCTGTGTTTTATCAAAGAGCTGTAACAATAACGATGTGCTGCATTGAAAGATCTCCCATTTCTATGTTTTTTCCCCCTGAACCTGAATCCTCCGATTGTTTTGCAGTTTGATGGTCTCTGATGGATCAGTTCAGTCTCTTAAGTCGCTGTTCGAATCTAATTATTGTTGGTAGATTTGGACGTATTTATTTTTCCATGAATCCACTGTGTGGAGCTGAGAGGTGTTATATCACATAAATGTTTTTATCCTGGAAAATGAAACATGTTCTGGCTGCTTTTTTTTTTTCTTTAAATAAAATCCTGAAGCGGTTTATTGTGTTTATATGGAATCGTGTTCTGAATGTTAGATTAAATATCAGCTTCTGAACGAATGTAATCTATAGAAATAAAAAAAGTACCTGCAATAAATCCCCAACAACAGTTTAAGTCTGTTTTCTGACTTTCTATTGAAACATTTCTTTTTTAGCTATAACTGTTTAAATACCTGTTTGTTTGTTTTGTTTTTTTATAAACCTTCCTCCAATGTGAGATTTTCAAGCTGCAGCTTTGTGCCACAAAGTTGTAGAAATGCAGTTTGACATCAATGCTCCAATCATTTACTCACCTCAGCATGCAGTTTGCTATAAGACAACTGGGGGGAAATCAGATTCCTACTGAGGAATGAAATGTCCTACACTGAAAAAAAATAATGCAACCCTTTTTGGCATTTCCTTAATCATATTTAGTTACTTTAACACAATTGTTTAATTTTAGAAGGATAGTATGGAGGATAAAAAGTGCCAAAATTAAATAAATAAATACAGCATTAGATAAATAATTAAATGTGTCAATAATTAATTAAATGTGGAATTAAATGTCATTCATTAATTAAAACCACGTCACTAATATAAAGTGCCACAATTAAATAAATAAATATAGCGATAAACAATGAAATGTGTAATTCATTAAATAAGGAATTAAATATATAAATATGTCATTAATTAAGTACATCTTCATTTTATTAAAACATATATAATTATTTCAGTGTGCATTTCATTATTTCATGGCCCTGTGTCGCAGTGCATCGAAACCGTTAAAAGAATCTGTTAAACTCACCCATCAAAGTTAGGGGGCGGTTATCTAACACCTGATTGGTCACCCTGCACATTAAGGCGAAGCAAATCGATTACAGAGACTGTGATCCACGGGTTGTGAACTTCTCTGATACAGTAGGTGGCGACTCGATTCGCGTTAACCCCGCCCCCTAACTTTGATGGGTGAGTTTGACAGATTCTTTTAATGGTTTCGATGCACTGCGACACAGGGCCATGAAATAATTAAATGCACACTGAAATAATTATATATATTTTTTAATAAAATGAAGACGTATTTTATTAATGACACATTTATATATTTGATTCCTTATTTATTTAATGAATTACACATTTAATTAATTGCTTATCGCTGTATTTATTTATTTAATTGTGGCACTTTATATTAGTGACGTGGTTTTAATTCATGAATGACACATTTATTTATTTAATTCCACATTTAATTAATTGTTAACACATTTAATTATTTATTTAATGCTGTATTTATTTATTTATTTAATTGTGGCACTTTTTATCCTCTATAGGATAGGACATAAAACACTTGTGTTAAAGTTAGTGTTGTGCCGATGCCATTTTTTGGCACCGATACCTGGCTGTGCAGTATTTGCTGATACCATCTATTTGAAATTGATGTGTTTGTGTGTAGATATGAAGAACTGCATACTTGGATGTAAAATAGTTGCCATCATGGCTTTGTCAAGCTGCTGCCTATCTTTGTGAAGCAGGAAAAAAGACTAATACAAAGGGAATCCCGTAGAACTTTTATTGCCTACCTGGGATGGTTGACAATAGTTGAATAAACTATTGGCTCTTAAAATGGTATTGGTGTCCTATTTGTTGGTACACACTGATACCGATACCACCATTTTACTGCTGGATCGGGGCCCCGCCCGATACTGGTATCGGTGCAACACTAGTTGAAGTAACTAAATAAATGCCAAAAGCGGGTGCATTACTCTTTTCAGTGTAGAACATCTTCTGATCCTTTAGATGTAAAACTATAATACTATAACCTTGAGCCCGGCGGGCCGGTACATTCACAACATTCACATTGTGTTTCATCCACATGCCTTTCAAAACGGGGCCTTAAAATTTCTAAAACATGTTTTAAAATCTTTTTTTTTTCACAAAAACTTTTTAATAGCTGTAAAAATCTGCAAACCAGGTTTGTCCCACAACACCTGTGACTGATGTTGGGGATGTGTCATAATTATTTTTGCAAATTTTTCAACAAACGCTTCTGATTCTAATTGATTTTTTTACGTTTTTGTACAGTTTTTTATTTCTAATTCTTGTTTTCAAAAAAAAAAAAAAAAAACAGTTTGGTGAGAAAAAATACTCAGTCCATCTTTTTTTCTATTCAGTTTAGTGATACTGTGTGTTCAATGGTAAATTTGAAATAAACCAACGGCTAAATCTTAGGAGCATAGGCTTTGCCTCATGCAGAAGGTCTCCAATAATGTCAGTCAGCATACTGGTCTGGTCTGATTCCCTTTGAAAAAAATTTATTTGGCACAATTTGGCCACTTTTGGCACCACTGTGCCAAAATCACATTTCCGCAAAGCACACTGCCCCCTAAAACCTTAGCGGCACAAGCATGCTTCAATTAATTCGGTCCATATGAAGTTTAGTTATAGTTAAGATGGGAATCTATAAAGTCTAAAGTTCATCCAAAGTTTCAAATGGGGTTTCATGGTGTTTTATCTCGGAAAAAATGTAAAAAAATATTTTTTTGCCTCGTCATCATGTCTATAATAACATTTACAATAGTGGTTCCACCTGAAAAATATTCATCAATGCCTTTCTGTTATGCAAATACAAACTGTTGTATTTCCAACTATATATAGTTTGGGAGCTGTACTTCCTTTAATTCACATTTGTAATTTCAGGCGGATTTTGCTCCTAAAACCATCTGGGCTAAAGGGGTTAAACTTGTATGTTCTCTGGTTGTTTGTTAAAGGCGATTATAGCAGGATGACGATAGAGGTGAAAAATATTTTTGATGCGCAGGGAAGAGTTGCTTCCCTCCATAAAAATCTAGTCTTATAGTAATACATTTTCTATCCAATTATCCACTAAATGCTACCGGGATGGGGTGCTTTACTCCACTAGATGACACCAAGACTGAGCTTCTGTTTTAGCTCCTGTATAAAAAAAGAAGTGGATAAACGCATCATATCCAGTGTTGAGTATGGTGGAGGATCGGTGATGCTTTGGGACTGGATGATTTTTGGAGTCACACCAACAATCTTTAAAAATACTAAATAAAATGAAAAAACAGGTTCTGGGCATGCTTTGGTGGCGCAGTGGTTAGCGCACACAACCCATGTATGAAGGCCTTAGCCTTTGACGCGCGTGACCGGGGTTTGAATCCAGCCTGTGGTCCTTTCCTGCATGTCTGTGTTGCTCATTAAAAAGAGCCACTCGTGCTGTAAAAACTAAAAATATGAATAAAGTAAAAAAAACTGGCCCTGGAAGTTTTAGGCATCTCCTTGCTGCCAAACATCTGACTTATACGGAGAAATGATGAACAGGCCTGTTAGGATAATTATCATTGCAATGTGTGAGTTTATTACGCCCTAATATCAGCTTCCTGTTGCGTGTCAGAACTGATGTTTTCCCCAGAAGTTTATCAAATTAGCACAGTTCCTCTGTCCAGCTATATACAGTTATCTTCATTCTGTATGCGGCAAAGATTTGGGAATAGAATGAGAGCGGCATCCTTCAGCTAAGAATAAAGTGTAATATTGCGATATGGCTGGAGCCATGGATGTCTCCTCATCTGCAAACATGTATGATGTAATGATGTGGCAGACTGAAGTATAAAATGCTTCTCTAACTGTGAATCATGGTCACTTCACAAGAAGTGAGTCCAGTTGGTGAGCAGCTGCCTTCTGTGACCCTAAGCAACTTCTCTGACCTGAGTAAGATTACAATTTCTATCAAAATCAGATGTGCTGCAAACCAGAGCAGTCTAAAACAGGCATAGCGGGTTGAGAACCACAGATCCAGAGAATTTTCCAATCGACGCAGTAACTGTTGATCAGACAGAAAGTCTTCCTTGATCACCTCCGCTCTATAGAAACCTGTGAGGTGGTCAAGATCAGGAGAATGAAAGAGAGGAACTGGAGTCCCTGCACTGCACGGTTTTCTTCAAACTGAAGTTTGACCACATTTCTCTTATTTTAGCCTCTAAACACTGGCTGTCTTTCCTTTTTACATGATCTGGTTTGCTTTAAAGCTTTTAATGGCCGTGCTCTACATCCCTACACAGCCTCCTTTTCCTCCAGGTCGGCTGATCTGATCACACTAAGTAGCCTCAATGGAGACGCTACTTCTGCTCGACTCCCACTGTACTCCACCTTGGTTCTTTAGCTGTTTAAAATCTCTATAAATTAACCTGATTTTATGCTGATTCTACTAAATTTTTTTGCTCCACCCAGAAAATGGAACCAAATGGAGCGCTGTTTTTAAAAATATTTTTGTGGATTTAATTTTTACGGTTATGAAAAAAACTATTAACATTTGTTTTTGTTTTTAAAACCCATTTTCACAGGTGATATGAGGAATCCATCACTTTTGCTGGAAACCCAGTAATAGAAACACAGACTGAAATAACCCACCAAACTCAAGACTTTTCTTCATTTTACCTTTTCATTCGTACGTACACAGATGCTATAATTAAAACAGTTAATCTGCAGATCACGTTTGGTACATTCCAACTGACAATCTGTTTCTGTATGGAATAAATACAGACGACCTCATTTTATGATTTCTGCACAGAAAGTAGATGATAAACCGTTTATTAGTTTGCTTTTCTTCCTGAAGAAATGGCAAAGAAACCTTTCAGTAAAGCCTTGGAATAAATTTTAACTGAGAACAAAACCCCAAGGAGCAAACAAATGCGACAATTTTCAAATTTTATCATATTAGACCCATAAATGTTGAAACTGCATGTCAAAGACATTTTTTTTTTTGTCTTTAACTAGACAATATGAAGCCCTTACCTGTCTAATAGAAGCAGGTGGTATTTTAAGTACCGGCAATGCTTGGAAATGTTTTAACATTCATTTCAAACAAATAGTGAATGTATATTTTAAAGTTGGACAAATCAGCTCAAAAAGTAATAAATATTCATCTTCAGTCTTTTCATTAAACTGAAACTATTTAATTCAGGCTTTATGTATACCTTAATTCTGCAGAAAAGCTGAGGTGTGGGTTGTAGCTGCAGTTCCCCGTTTCCAACAGTAGGAGTCACTAGTAATGTAAACACCAGAAGCAACCTAAACAGAAATTAAGGGGTTTTTCTGCCAGTAAAGCTGAAATCTACATCTTAAAAGGATTTTTTTCAACTTGTTCGGAAAACCGTTGAGGACGGCTAGCAGGTTCATCTCAGAATCCAACAGAAACGAAGGCCATTTTGATTCCTGGAGGGGGTCGATGTCCATTTAGAGGTATAGGAAATCTGGAAGCCCTTTAAGCTCGGCCGTCGTGGTTGAGCGTTGCTTTCTCCATGCGTCTGTACCAGTGCTTAACTTTGGTGTTTTCCATCATGTCATCAAACGCCTGAAGTCCCTCCATAACTCGGAGGACTCCAAACACCGCCTACAGGTGGATGAAAACCGAGCAGCTGGTTATCAAAGGTGAATCTAAGATGACGGTAAAACCAGCAGAGCTTTTCCTCACCAGGTCTGCCAGGTTAGGCTGATCTCCACCCATGAACTTCCTGTTTTTACCGATGGCTGCCACCCAGTCATTGACGGCCTTATAGAGATCCTGCCTGACGTCGTCCTGCAGGTTGTGTCTGTTGGGCCAACGATGGGAAAATAAGAAGAATTTCCATCTAAAATTCCTCAGAAACAAAAACTAAACACTAGTAGAAAACGTACCGACTCTTCAGTTTTTTTGAGATGATGAACATAGCAGCAGCACCTACGTATTTGGCAAAGAAACCTTCCACGGCACCAAACTTGCCCTCGCGTACGATGTAGTCGAAGGAGGCCAAGGCTTCGCCGGTGGTTCGGTAAACGTTTGGGGATATGAGGTGCACGAGCCAATCGTCGGCCCACTGTCTCCACTTCATCTCTTCTCTGAAAACAGCACATCGTTATAGAAATGGTTATGGAAGGAGTCGTTTGGTCGCCTTCGCTAACGACCGTCGTATTCGGTTTAGGTCAATCCTACCTAGATATAGGTAGGCTTACCTATAGGCTTACTGCACCAGTGACGTCACGGTGCGGTAAGCCTAGCGCCATTCTCCCTGCTTTACAAGCAAAATCAATGGGAGCTACTAGACACATCTGCAATCAACAACAATTACTGAAAATTTCGAGAGGACTTCACCATTGAAATCCACCAGAGCTATAGTTAAACTGACAAAGCCCACGTGCATGGCAGCTGGATGCTGCAATACATTGGGTAAAAGTGAAGAATAACTTCCATCTCTTCTCTGAAAACAGCCCATTGTTTTAGAATCGGTTATTGAAGGAATCGTTTTGTCGCCTTAGCTAAAGAGCGTAGTATTCGGTTTAGGTCAATCCTACCTAGATATTTATTTTCTTCAGTTAATTTAGTCAAGATTAGATCAACGCTCACTCTAGGGCGGAGGTCATCAACAGGGGGTCCATGGAGGTACTGCATGGGGGTCACAAAACTTTTGGTTGATTAGATGTTTTTAATATATTCCCCCCTGTAATTTTTTTCCAATAATTGAAATGTCTTTAAATCCACATTAACATGAATTCAACACACTGTAGTAAACAGAACAGAAATGGAGGCAGAAGATGTCTTTCAGTCATCAATGCACACATTCAGCGACACACAGGAGCTCTTTCAAGCTGGGCACCGTTTCATTCACAACATCTGTCCCATCAACCAGGAATCAGAAATACTCTAATAATCCCAGGGAGAAATTACTTTCGTTATATTAATCCATATGTAATTTGGGCTACGTTCACACTGCAGGCCTTGATGCTCAATTCCGATTTTTTTGTGAAGTCCGATTTTTTTTTACGTTGCTGTAGACATTTCCAAATATATGCGACTTGTATGTGATCTCCTCTGTTAACTGCAGTCATACAATGCAAGGGTCCTGCATGGGCAGTAGAGGACGCAATGACGTCACAGGCCAACATGCTCTATGTTTATGGAAGTAAACATGGATGGTAGTGCCGGCGCGCATCTAGCAGTCTTTTCTAACCATAAAAACACAATCTTTTCAAGATGGTAACACATAAATACTGCTCTTCGCATCATCATCGGCCATGGTTGTTGTTTTTCTTGCAGCTTCTGCGTAACAAGACGCAGAATAGTGACCTTTGTCGGGTATTAATGACGTTCAGGTCACAGGTCGCAATTGAAAAGATCAGATTCGCATCAGATTCAGGACCACATAGCCAAGCGGCCTGGGTCGGATTGGAAAAAATTGGATCTGTGTTGTTTAGACTGCCATGAAAAGATCAGATCCAGGTTGCATATGGGCAAAAAAAATCAGATTTGGGCTGCAGTGTAAACGTAGCCAGAGTGACTATAGGACCAGTTTGATATAACAATATATATAATTAGTGGGTCCCAGCTCCATCTCGCCATCAGTTTGGGGGTCCTTGGCCTGGAAAACGTTGAAGACCTCTGCTCTAGGGGAAAAAAGGGTTGACTCAGAAACTGAAGGTAAAATAAATAAAAAATTTCGTTTTTTTGTTGCTTTGCATTTATCGGCCAACACCTTCAACTTTCCGCCTAATAAAACAATAATTTATTCCTGGTGTGTCGCATTTCCAAAGTTGTGGTACTCACTTCTGCATCCCCTTGGTAGGATAAACTACGGCATTCTGGGCCTCGCTCAGCATGAGCCAGTACTTGTTGTTGTACTCCGTCACCTCCTTCCCCCGATCATTCACAGCCTTCATCTCCGGGTAGCAGCGAATTATATCAGACAAGCTTTTCTCCCTGGAATCACAAATATATTCAAGCCTCTACTGTGACAGATGTTCATTTAAAATACAGATTTAGTTATTTATTTTAACCTCAACAGTTGTTTTTTGTTGCCTTATATAAAAGCTCAACTTTCAAGGAACCTTTACCTCAAGATTCACTTTTATGGAGAAATAAATACAGAAGCTCCAGTGCATATAAGCAGGAAGAGCAAATATCTGTAAAACTAACCGAGTGAATGAGCTGTTTTTTATTTTTTTATTTAGAGGTTTAGACGATCTACTAAAATTAAGGCTGCAACTAACGATTATTTTGCAAATCGATTAATCACTCGATTATTTTTTCAGTTAATTGTTTATTAATCGGATAGCAAAAGGTTCCTTAAATAACCTTTTTTTATGAATTTAAAGCAGGTGAGACTCAAACTTTTCCACTTGAGGAATTCTTGATGGTGCATATTGACAGACAAAAACATTTCTTCATCTTAAATGCAAAATTTTAACATTTCTTTTACAATTTTGGTAAAATTTCTGCTCTACGTAAGTCACTCTGCCAACTAAAGACACGTTTTAGAGTCTATACTAATCTATTCTCGATTAGTGATGATTAATCCGATTGTTTCAGCCCTAGCTATAATAAATACTTGACGTGTTGGATGATTTTCTTAGAGCAAACAAGAAGAAATGTTTTCCACTCTCCAAACCTAATGTAATATTTTATTTTTTCACCTAATAAACAAACTTAAACATTCATGTGACTCCTGATAGTCAGTTTAACAATAATGATGAAAATCTTATTTGAAACATCAAATACTAGGCCTGAGTTTTGGAAGAGGGGCTGCGATATGATACGCATCACAATACAATATTATCATAATATTGCAATATTTTTCCCAGCTATCGCAAATAAATTTATAGATAAAAAAGCAAGTGCTGTATATGTTCATCCGAATAAATTGATCACTTAGTATTTTTGGTGTCCATGTTGTTTGGTGTTTGAGTCAGTCGACGTCTTTCACTGTGACCGCCTCAACTACAGATATGACGCTGCGCTTCACAGCTAAAGGGCCTCACAGCTCTATCTGCTGGAGTGGAGGGGCAGAGGTTGCCCATTTCCCCCCCTCATTGTTTTAGAAAATGTTTTTTTTTTTTTCTAAATAGATACTAGGAACCGAATGATTGATATATCACAGGGTTCCTACAGCATAAGGCAAGTTAAATTCAAGACTTTTTAAGACTTTTTAATGCCACTTAAAATAAAAATTTAAGACCAAATTCACAACACAAGCAAAACCTGCTTGCGACAACTTAACACAGGTTTATTAACATAAACCACTGCACTAATGTTTCAGATTTTGAAAAGCTTCCCATACAGGAAGAAAGCTAAAAACACACAAATGATAGATATATTTGAACAATTATTGTACTGAATTCACAAACTTTTTTTTAGCAGGGAACAAAACAAATCAGTTTTAAAGCCTCAACATAACCAGTGCTAAGTCTTTTTGCAGCTATTTTTCTTTGTATCGTTTTCTTAGTACGTTTGATTTGGTGATAAGTGGAGGCGTTACAGAGACAAGGGTGGAACAAAACTGAGAAATGCCGACTGTTTCTCCGTAACTCAATTTTGACGCTTGTGTTTCATGCTTCGCATGTGTGACTCCACTGCCTTAATTCCCATCGTTCCGAGCTTCAATGACTTCTTGCACAAAATCCACTAAGCCTCATGTATGTTCCCTGGTTTTAGCCATGGAGAAAACTCTTGGCTGGAGACAATTTTGGTTACATTTACACTTGCTCATATTTTCCAAACAAAAAGTTAATGATGCATCTCCCAAATGTCCCGGCCGCAACAACGCTTTTATCGGTTCCGCTATCAGGATGGAACCAATAATGGCGAGCCATTTATTTTTTTTTTTTATAAAAAAAAAAAAATTAAATTTTAACGTTTTATTCAGATTACAAAAATAAATCGTAATAAAAATAATCCTATTTATGATGTTTTAAAAATTAAGACCTACGAAAAGACATTTTAATACCAGTTAAGGCCTTAGTTTTATTTTGAAGAATTTAATGCCTTTTAAGACTTTTTAAGGACCCGCGGGAACCCTGTATCAGGATTCCGAAAATGACGATCAATATATCGTCAAATTGATCTTTCCCTAACACCCCTATCAAATATATACTTTTACAAAGTGCAAAACCTTCCAATAGAGAAAAACAATTCTTCATAAATGACAAAACCCTACATTTCTATTCATCATAAAATCAATGACAAATGTATTTTTTTAATATACTTTTTACTTTAAATCGGTATGGAGAATTCAAAAGGGAAGTTTTCCCTTTGACTGGCTCCATGTTGGTTTCAGCAATGCCGACCTTTATCACTCACATGACCTTACTCTCCTCTCTCTGATCTACTTTGACCTGATTCAGCTGCTTCTAGATGAAGGTTGGAGGAGATCTGGCATTTTTTCCCAGAAATCTAGAAGAATCTTAACCTGACTCCGCCAACTGGATTTGCTCCGCATATCCATCTGGAAACCTTCCGGTGAAGTAATTTTGGGAAGGTGCGAAAATACCGGTTAGCTGATTGGCCTATGTTGGTGATAGACGGGCCAAATAAACCAATCAGATCAACGAAGCATATGACGTAACAGGGCAACGACGAAAACACAACCACCAGGAAGGCTGCACTTGCCGAAACCAGTCGGGAGAAGAGCAAAAACATCTTTTCCTCTGAGAAAAGCCTCCAGAGCAGTGTTTTGCTCTTCTTTCAGCAAAGAAATACTGTAATTCAGATAAAACTTGCTTGATAGCCACGCTAACGCTAGTTTCATCGGCTGAAGCCGCCATGTTCTTTAGAC
>NW_015150542.1:0-1572 GCF_000732505.1 Cyprinodon variegatus | reverse complement strand
GGTTAAGAAACAAAACTAATTCTCAGCAGCTGCACCTGTTACAAAAAAAGGTCTGAAACTAAAAAGTGCGTAGAATTATTCAATCACAGTGTTCAGAAAGTGCATTGTCCTCTATTCTGCACTTTAGATGAATGACTGCTTAGGTGCCACTGGTGGTGGCACTGTATCGATACTTTTAAAAACGAATATTGTATCCGGATACAACGTTTCAGTATCGATACTTTTTGGAGTATCGATACTTTTGACAACCCTAGTAAGGACTAGAAAGTACAGATACTTGTGTGAAAGAGTGATGAGTAGAAGTCAGAAGTAGGAAGAAATATAAGTAATGGATTAAAGTATAGATACCTAATATGTGTACTTAAGTACAGTAATGAAGTATTTGTACTTTGTTACTTGACACCTCTGTATATATGTATAAACATATAAACAGCTGAAGTCTCTTATTTAGCAGGATTATTATACAGGGTATTAAATGGGTGTATATATATATATATATACATACATGCATACACACACACTACCGTTCAAAAGTTTGGGGTCACATTGAAATGTCCTTATTTTTTAAGGAAAAGCACTGTACTTTTCAATGAAGGAAACTTTAGACTAGTCTTAACTTATATATATATATATATATAAAATTGCACTGAGTAGCAAATATGAAATATTCAACAAATTATTGCACAGGGTATTAAATAGTCATTGCACAAGTTATAGCAGTTAGTGTTGCATTGTAAAGTCTGATGGCAGCAGGGATGAATGACCTCCTTTTTACAAACAGGATGTTTCCTGTTTTTTTTCTGCTCAGCTCCTCCACAGCAGAGGAGCAGCTCCTCTACATTGGAGGAGTTTCTCCTCCAGAACATCTGAATCCAATGGTTGAAATAGGAGCTTTCCATCCTGTTTTATCAGCCGGTGAGGAATAAAAACACTGGGAGCTGCAGGTTGACCTTAGGTGACCCCCGCGTGCATCAAACGTTATCCAGGTAGACCAGAACCTGAGCCGAACTCACCTTCCTGTCTTCCTGGGCCAGATGTTCCTGCAGGGATAGCTTTAGGGTTTGGTACAGACCCAGACCTCCTCCGAGCAGAAAGGCGCAGCCCAGAATCCTGCCTCCTCCCGCCTGCATGGAGGACACCAGTTTGGACCGGAACCCCGGCCCGCCGCTGCTGAAGCCCCTGCTCGAGCCGCGAGCCCCGGCATTTCCCAGCAAGAAGGAGACGGAACCGAATCGAGCCGCGGCTGGAGTCTCCAGAAAAGTCCGCCCGACCTTACACAGGGTTCTGGAGCAGGCAGCTGCCATGTTGGCTTTACGTAAAGCCCCACAATGCACCGCGGAGGTGGAGCAGCAGAGTGTGCCCTGGGTAATGTCTGTCAGGTTGAAGTGCCTTCTAGGCCTGAAGGAGAGAACTAAACACAGACAACCTGGGAACCTTTAAGATCCTGTTGGAAAACCTTTGGTGTCAGCAGAGAACATGTAGAGCTCACACGCCCAAACACACGCCCAAACAGATATATATATATATATATATATATATATATATATATATATATATATATATATATATATA
>NW_015150541.1:1637720-1651109 GCF_000732505.1 Cyprinodon variegatus | reverse complement strand
CTGTCTGTCTGTCTGTCTATCTCAGACATACCCAAACTCCGTCCTCGAGGCCCCCTGTCCTGCAGGTTTTAGAGGTTTCCTTGCTCCAGCACAGCTGATTTTAATTGAAAGCTGATTAACAGGCTTTTGGTCTACTGCAATCATTATAATCAGCTGTGCTAAAGGAGGGAAACCTCTAAAACCTGCAGGACAGCAGGCCTCGAGGACCGACTTTGGGGATGCCTGGTCTATCTATCCCTTATGAGGCTAACGTTTGGTCGATTATGCTTTCTCTACATCCCTACATCTGAAGGATTCAGCGAGCATAGGCGTTTTCTGCTACTGACTATAAATCTTAATAAAACAAAGTATGTATTTAATATGTTCTCCAAAAAAAGGTGCGTGTGCCCCTCTGCACGCCCTTACTGTATCTGCTTGAGAATGCAAAGCATAAACAATACTATACCATTTACACATGGACAATTTTGGGGAAATTTACTCTCTGGATTTAAATTGTAAATGGCCTGTACTTATATAGCGCCCTTTTTCAAGTCAGGAGACTTGACCAAAGCACTTTACTCTACATTCATTCACCCATTCACACACACACACTGATGGTGGCAAGCTACATTGTAGCCACAGCTGCCCTGGGGCTCACTGACAGAAGCGGGGCTGCCATACACTGGTGCCACCAGGCCCTCTGACCACTATCAGTAGACAATGGAGGTGAAGTGTCTTGCCCAAGGACACAACGACAATGAAAGTCAGAGCCGGGACTGTCGCCCTACGCCCTTGGAGAGTAGTGGGCTGCTACTGTTGGCGCCCAGGGGAGTCTGGTGTTAAGGGTCTTGCTCAGGGAGCCAGAGTGACAGTCCATGGGACTTGATCTCAGAACCTCCGGTACCAAGCGCAATGCCCTAACCAATAGACCACCAATACCCCAAGCAAAAAGCTCCTCAATAAAAGTTGTGTTAAATATTTACACAATATATTAACACTTAAAATACACATCTACACCCATACATACCCACAAAAATGTTGGACCTTAGCTAATGGAGTACAGTTAAATCTTTCCCTTCTTATCACAAATTCTGCATAAATGTATATACAGTTAATTAAGCAAGATTTAATTATGGTGTTTTATCTTCATAGTTCATGACAGAGGTTGAATTCAGAGAAAAATAATAATAATACAATGTGATGTTCAAGTTGATTGGTTTTGTTTATAGATACAAGCATAAGGCAAATGGAAATACATGGGCATGAAATAGGAGCACCAGTTGGAGAATACAGAAAGTGACCTGGAGCATTTTGTCTGGCACTGAGATTTCTTTTTTGGCCTCCATGCCAACCTTTGACCACCATTACCACAACTTCGAAACTCTACAGACACTGAAAGCTGGATTTGGTGTTAAAACATAAATGCAGCACAATTCCGTGTCTCTTGCATCAAACCAACATCTATAGAGTTAATAATAATAATAATAATAATAAATCCAATTTTGTTGAGTTGTCAAGCGATATAAAATAATGCACCAGTTTTGTTGACTGGTGAAATATACATTATTTGCTAGTTTGTTAAATTTTACATTTGAAGCTACTCTCCTCATGTACATTCTGTGTCTGGATAAAAGATACAAAGATCTAGATATCTTAGTTTGTTAATCACTGTATTTAAAAAGAATAATTTATTTGATTGGGATTGTTTATATGTTGATGCTCTGATGTAATCACTCTAGAATAAATGTAAAACTATAACTGTGCTTCAGTGTTACAACCAAGCAGTTTCAAGAATGTATCAACAGCTGTCGGTTGTTATGTTTTTTTTTTGTTTCCTGTTGTAGCGAATACTTTATAGCGGGTGAGTGAGAGGACACTCCGAATATGGTCGTAAAGTGAAAAGAGAAGGATGAGGAAACTGCCAGAGAAATAAGATGAACAGTAAAAAGTATTCAAGGAAAAATAAGTGGATAATAGATGAACCATCTGTCTACCTGCCGTGACAGTTAGCGATTCAGACTCATGCTTAAGCTGTTAGGGAAAAAACTTTAATTATTTTATTACGGATAGAAATCCTTCACAAGCTACGTTGTCCAAAAGAAATTACATAAGGTAAGGCAAAACTTCTTTACACGCAATACTTATCAAGCATATTTCTTCAAGACGTGTATAAAAAAGCCTGCATGATGCCTTTAAAAAATATTTTCCTACAGTTCTTACCTGAGTTATGGCTTCTAATGGGAAGAAGATGCATAAAAGCTGAGTTTGCGAGCATGGTTGCTAGCTCCTTAGTAAGATTAGTAGCATCTAGCTGGAAATGTCACTGTAACATGATGACATCCCCTTTATTGAGTATTTAGGCATACATATCATTGTGTTTTAGGCTTTTGGAGAGAGGAAACTCAATATTGGTAAGAAAAAAAAAACTTAGAATGACAAATACATTTTTTTTAAATAACATTTAGGTAAATTTTGATAGTCTATTGAATCAGAGTTATTAAATTATTTCCTTAAATGCAAATTCAGGCATTTACTTCACAGCGACAATGTCATTAAGACGAGCAGCATCGGCGTCTACGGTAAGAACCTCTGGTGTAATAATTTATTCCCAATCCAGAGGGTGATGATGGGTCTGGCTGGCTGGCTGACACCGTGCTGCAGCAGATGCTGCACAGAGAGTCCAAGACGCATATGTATCGATGGTCGAGGAACAGACAGGAGATCAGAACCGAACAGACAAATGTAGGCAGGATAATTCAGAGGGGGCGAATCCAAAGTCGTTGTCGGTGACATTCTCGGTTGTCAGAGCCAACAGGTCAGAGAATCCACAACGGGGTCTGATCACAGTTCCAAGTATGGTACACAAGCAGGCAGGGATCTGGCAGGAGTCAGAAGACAGGTCAGGCAAACAGATCAGACAGGAACAGTAAGGCTGTAAGGCTCAGAGGTCCAGAGGCAGAACAGGTCAGGATTAGGTAATCAGAACAGAGGAACGCTAAAATAAGTCTCATCATTGGGCCGAAAAAATCTGGCACTGATTAATTGTATCACAGCTGGTTAAATAGAGACCCATGCAGGTGGATCCGATAAGTGTACTCCAGGGTAGATTTGTAATCAGTGGCAGATTTCTGCCTGAGTGAAGGATTTGCAATATGAGCAGTCACAAGCTGGTCTGCTGCTCGAACCTCCTGTAAGACTGACCACATATCAGTGCTTGGGAAGTGATGGTAAGACTAAATGCAGAGGACAATGTCTATAGAACAACGTGCTTTTACTTAAAGTCGTAAAAGCCTCTAATTGTCCAATTCGTGGCAAGTTGCTGTTTTGGATAAAAGTACAGGGGTCTTGGTAGAGGGGTCTGAAAATTCACTAGATTTTGTGTTAACGTTGCTACATTTATAGCTAGATTTGTGAGAATCCATCAACTTTCTTTGTTGGACTGGGGTCCCACATGAATAGGAGATAAAGCCAACATTTGAAAACTGCTTCAAGGGTGAAAAAAGTTTGAAGGCACCTCTGTTGACATCCAAAAATGCTAACTAACTGGCTAACTGGCCGGGTTGGCCTTGCCTGTTAACCTAGCCCTCACTTCTATTTTAATATGCCCATGCTAATCTTTCAACAACCAAAACAATGTAAGTCTTTAGATATTCAGTTTTTCTTTAGAAGCTATTCAGTTGACAGTGGATTTTACGCTAAAATATTATGTTGGTATAAAACAATGTGTTATTCCTGAAGAAGGGGCCGAAACAGTGTCCATCTGCTCACCTCAAAGTTCAACAAATGACCAAAAAGCTAATCTAGTTTTAAAATACTAAGTTGCACAGACACATTAATGTGATATTTCTTATCCTTAAAAGTAACTAAATACAAAAAGAGAGAAGTTGGTGACTTTGTGAGCATTAGCACAAAGTGAGTCCCACGTCTCAGCCTGAATTCCTGAGTTTCTCCAACCGTGGGATGGCCTCCTCAAGACACAAACATCATTGCCCACGTCCCATTTAGTGTGTCTGTTGCAAACCCATTTTTATCCAGTGTAAAGCATACTTACTGACTTGCAGTGAGTCAAGCGATTGCACAGACACACTCAGACTGAGCTTTAGGGTACTGATTCACAAAGAGCTTTTTAAAGCAGCAATTTACGCTATTGGCTTGTCTGTCATTAAACGTCTTTGAATGGGGTGTGAGCTGTTATAATTTACTGTGTTTTGTGGTAACAGAAAATAAAGTAGGAGAGAAAACAATTATTTGAATGAAGCAGACATTGCCTTCATGTGGTTTTGCCTTTGAAAGTCCCTGTAAACTAGAGACATGTCTACTCTAACACTGAGCAGAACAAACAATATCTCAGTTGTTTAGATAAACCTTGGAAGCTGGAAATCTGATCGTGAAATATGGTGTGTTGCAAAGTGGAACCCTTTCACACTTTGTAACAACACCAAAAAGTCCGGTGTAGTTTATTAGGGCGGTATGTGAACAACTTGAAATACTTTAGTGGAAGGGAAGTGCAACATTTTTCTTTCCTTTTATTTTTTTCAACCAATATTATGTGAAAAGTATTACGACCTTGAGACAAATATTTTTAGGACAATCCTCTGTTGCAATTACACTTGTAGTCAATCAGGTTGATTCGGCCATCTTTACAAATTGAAATATTCCCATTTGTCACCACTCTAATTTTTACAATTTAGCTCAAGCTCATTAATTTTTCATGTGTCCATGAACAGCATTGCTCAAGCCATTCCAGAGAATCTCATTTGGATTTAGGATGGGATTGATAGAGCCATTGTAATGCATGAATATGCATTGTTGAAAAGACACTGACCCTGGAAGGGGAATCTATTGCCTTATGAGGTTTTAAAACAGATTTTTCTTTTCTTCCAGGATGGTCCAAATTTTTGCTCCATTATATTTCCCATCAATTTTGAACAGCTTCACTGGGGAGGAGAAAAACAGCAAAATATGATATAGCAACCATCAACGATCACTCAGGGGACTTGTTTAGTTATGCAGTGTGAAAGGTTAGATGATTTAGCATGCACTGAAAAAGGGACATTTTGATTTGATCTGACCAGAGCACCTTCGTCAACATGATGTTTCATCTGCATGCAAAATACTACAGAAAGGACTTACAACTCTTTGAGCTTTATCCTTGCCAATCTTGTCTGTTCTTACTACTAATAATAGTCCTGTCAACATTTTCTTCTCTCCTCACTCTGCATATCTGCAGCTCCTCCAGCTTTGGACCATTTTGGCGTTTCTCTGAAAATCAAGCTCCTTCCGCCTTCTTTGACCAGATGGACAAATCAAAGTGTAGTCAAACAAGTGTAGTCTTAATAGTAGATTGTTTACTAGTGTACCCTCTAATGTCTTCAGCTGTGATTAAAATATGCGCTACAATTCAGGAGATTTCTTTTATCATTAGTTTTATCTTTAACAGTATCAGAGTAAATGGAATTGAATCCAAATACCTGCCATAGTTTTCAGATTTCTCTTTGTGCAAAATGTTTTCCAAGTCGCATATAATTTGTTTTTGCACCTCTTTATAAGGCTGTATCTTGTGTCTGTCTTAAACTCGTATTTCCAAACATGTAATAGAGTTTGAGTTTTAATGTGAGAAATGCCCATGTCTGAGTTGATCACCTACCTGAGAAACAAACCGAATGTCTACGGAAACCCTTTTCAAAATGTGGTCCATCAAAATCTTAGATTGAAAGACTTTGTTACAGTATCACTGCAATGTCCTTGAAAGATACAAAATGCTGATTTTCAAAACTTCATTAACTCAAAAAATGGCTGCCCTATTTATAAAAATGGTTTGACCAACATCCTCCTTTAGAGGATATATTTAGATCCCACATAGAAATGGGATCTGTTAGAGGTGGCCAGCTGTGGAACAGTCTGACAACAAATGTAAACCTTTTTGTTTTTTCAAAATATCTAATTGAAAAAAAAAAACATAATTGTTTATCCTAAAATAAATAAGTCCTATTCTGATTTTCAACTTACAGTTGAATTTGTGCAGTTCTTATATCTTAATGCACGATGTGTATTTGTTGGATGTTTTGTCTGCCAGGGAACCTAGATGTAAACTTGTAGTTTTCTGGTACATTTACAATTTATATACAATTGTTCCTAAATATACAATTTCCTAAACAAATAAGTTAAATAATAATATATGTTAAACACTTTGGAATAATTTGTAGATAGAAAATAGAGAAAGTTACAAGTGGAGATAAAACATCCACATCAATTGGCCTTGATAGAATAGATTAGAAAGAGTTAAGGTTAAAATGTAATTGAAAGCAGACAGAGAAACAAGAAAAGCTACAAAGTTTTTATGGGGATAAGGAGTGCATGAGCGTGTCTGACAAAATTAGCCTCTACAGACTAAGAAAAGAAAAACCAAAACTGGAAAAGAGTGATATGTCCCGGAGCATGGGGGGCGAACCTCTGTGTCATGATGTGAAATGCAGGCTAAAAAAGGCATGTGATTGGGGATGAGGGCTCTATCCGTGTCCTGTTGTCTGACTGAGGCTCAAAGGTCAGGGAGAGATAAAGGCCTGACTGACAGTAAGGACAGGCCTAGTGTTGGAGGGGGTCATGGGTCAGGCCTCTGCTCAACCCCTCCTGATTTATGGCTCCTCAGACCACTGGGTCAGGAACTCAGCATTGTTATGGAATGTGATCATTTCCATAAGACTATCAATGTGTGTCCATTAGGGAGGAAATAGGAAAAAAACTCTCTGAGAGGCTACGGGGTCTGTATAATCCTCAGTAGATCAGGATGGGTGTGAGAGAAAGAGATTGGAGGCAGAGATTGCTGTTTCTGGAAATAGCAGCGAGGCGGCTCGCTCTGCTGTTTGCCTTCCCGAGTTTGATTTGACATCCTAATTGCCACATGGAGGAACAAAATACTCTGAGGTTCCCCAAAGTGAAAGCTGCTGTTGAACCAAGCGGGCTATGTTTAGCGGCATCGGCTATCTGCAGAGGGCCTACATTTACTGTCGCTCACTCTTCCTTTCTCTGCTTCTGTTTCTGTGTGTTTCTTTTTCTTCCTCTTTATACTCCTCCTGTTTCTCTTCCTGAAGAAAGAAGATATGGAGAGAGAATCAGAGAGAGAGAGAGAGGGGAAATTGACTGGGGGGTGTGCTGGCACCAGAGAAAAGTAGGTATAAAGAGAGTTAAAGATAGATAGAGAAAAGGGACGAGCAGCAGAGACAAATTGGAAGATCACTGCTTTTTATGCACCCCTCCAGTGAAACTCCCCATCCCAGCACAGAATGCACGAACACACAGACACAAAATTCATTCCGTCTTCGTTCTCCCCACCCCATTTACAACCCCCTGCTTTACACCCTCTAACAGCAGCAGCATGAAGCCCAGGCAGGTAGCTGACAGGCAAAGTGAAGCCTGGCAGACTGGAATAATTACATGTGGCTGTCTGTGTGGAACATGACGGTTCTACTTTCAATTAACCCAGCAGAATGCCTTCTCATCACCCAGCGAGAGCTCCCGGCCTCGCCCAACCTCCGGTCTTTAGGTCCACCGGAGCTGCAGTTGGGGAACGCTGCGTCCACAGCGACTTCAATGCAACCTCCCTCACATTTTAGGAATAAATGTGTGGCAAACCTGTGCAGCTGGAAGCTTTGCACACTGGTAGTAGAATCACAAGAGAGTTGGGAATTCAAATGAATGGGAGTGGCAGCAGAGTAACAACCAAGAAAATCCTGATAATTAGCCTATAAGGAGAATGTACCCTCTGCCTGCAACTCTCGCCACCATCAGCACTGAGAAAGAGCTATCAAAGGGTGACATTCCTGTGATGCTGATGAGCTCTAACAGCACTAGTAAAATGTTAGGACATGAGGTGGTACCCGCTAATAGCTAGTGTATCCACACCTTGTTTGAACAGTCATAATGCAGGATCTCTGTGCTACAACAAAGCAAATATTTGGAGATTAAAATGACTAAGATGTACATGTTTGAATCAATTTCAATCATGCAATAAAAAAGAAAAAGAATGTCCTCCATATTGTAGCCTCTGCTATGCAAAGATTCTAGTGAGCTTGGCTCTAATGTTACAAATCTTTTCTTATAATACCTCAAGCTCTATTTACAGCATTTAATCCCCATAATCTTCCCTAAGGCATTTTGTTAAAGCTCATGATCACTTGCCTCAAAGGGCTCACACAGCTTGTTCAGGTTAGCACACTTTCAGCGTAAACCTCTGAGGGGTGAACATAACGTAGTTTATTTTCACAAAGCAGGTTTAAAAAACTCAGACTGAAATCCTCAACTCTGAATTGATCTATCCTGGTTGGAAACCAGGATAGATCAATAGAGTTTTTGATTTTATAACGGCTGATGTGAGTTCGTTTTATCAACTTGAAGTAGGTTCACTCTGAGTTGAGCACCTGTGTAACAAGTATGGAAAGCCATTATCAGTGGAGCCCCGATTTGTTGAGTTACCATGACGACAGTCAACAGGAAGTGCCTATTTCACCCCACTGGAACAAAAAATTTTGATCAACAATAAAAAAAAGGAGAATGTTTTGAAAAGACAGAGCAACAGCACTACAGCTGCAAAGGAGAGTAAGTGTCATGATCTGGCCTGTTTGCTCCTTAATTAGTAATCCCTTTCACCTGTCATTTTCCCTCCCAGCCTCAATTATATAATAATTTATTCCTCTCACCTGTTTCCTCTGGTTTATATTCAGTTCAGCCTGAGCATTCAGTGGCAGATCATTACTTGTCTTTCTGTTAGTCTGTCTGTCTGTTTTTTGCCTTCAAAATCCTGAATCCTAGCAGCCAGTGGAAAGAGGGTTTTTGTGTTTGTTTCGTCTCCTGATTGTCCACTCTTCCTCCCCCGCGGAGTCCTCTGGGTTTTTGGCTCTATATGTGGGGAGGTTCAGTTTTTATCCAGTAAGCCTGGCTCCAGGGAGGAGACCAGTTTAAAGGTCCTGCATCAAGTTCTGGTTCCATGTCCTGTCTCGGCTACCCTCTTCCACTGAGCCTTCTCATCGGCACCTGATCTTGTCTGCTCCTGTGCGTGACCACCTGGTCATGCTCCTGGTCCCAGTCAGACTCTGAACCCTCCTGGTAGCCTGTGGATGCCTGGAAGTCTGGATCCTGCCACCTGTTTCTGTTCCTGCCTGATCTTGATCCTGTCTGTTCCTGTCTGTTCTGGATCCCTGACCAGGATCAGCTTCCAACATCACCTCTGGAACTGCAACACTTGTGGACATTCTACTGGACTGTTAAACCAGGTAAGTGGCCAACTCAGATAATCATCCTTTGTCAGATGATCGTGGTCAGTTACCTGTGTTTCTCCTGCAGAGTGTCTGTGATTGGGCGGTGCCCTGCTCCCCATTCTGCAGTGTCCGCAAGCCACAGGTCCGCTTTTGTTTTGTTTGTTTATTAAACGTTTTGAACTTTCCTACTGACTGTCTCTCCTTGAATACTGGTTCCATCTGTCCTCGGTTCATGACAGTAAGATTGAATAGGAGAAAGTTGAGTTAAAGCATAGGTTCACATGCAGTTCCCTTGGGAAGGCCATTTTAACATTAAAAGCAGTCTCCTCTGTTGTTCCATTTGTAGATCACTAAAACAGGATTCTTACTGGTCACATTCTTAGTCAGAACTACAATAATAAATGTTCTAAATTACTTTTTTCCCAGCAGAAGCTGAATTTCAGGAAGTAAAAAAGAAAAAAAAATGTGCTAGTACGTTTTCTATAACTATAAAATGGCCATTTTGACATACTATAGTTAGATCTGTTTAGCTGAATATGTATTTATGTTATTTGAAGTACTGTTTTCCTAATTAAAATAATAAAATGTATTACCAGTAACAAGATTTATATGGAGATCTGAAATTCCATTTTGGACATCCAGAATGTTTATTTTAGATATGAAGAATGTCACCAACATGTTTCCAGAAACAGGCTAAAAAAAAACACTTTTAATACTTGATGGGGATTTTATTTGTGAACTCTTTCCAAAAATATGCATAATCCTTCCTCTTCTTTTTAATAATGGACCTCTTTGTGTTAGCCAAACACCACAAACCCAATCGCTTTGTGTCGCAATGCTGATGATTTTATTCCACAAATGTTAAAACTATATATAATTTTATTCCCCCATGAGCATAAAAATAATACTTTCTGCCTTCATAAAAACCTTCAAAAGCCAAATATTTTTTTAAATGCTATGAAATGCTGCTGAGCCTCAAGTGAAAGTCAGACCCCAGACATAGAAAGAAACGCAAGGAAGAAAATAGACCAAAAACAACATCAGTTCGTGTGCTTTGTATCAGCCAGGGATCAGCCTCTAAAGAGTCAGGCTTCCTCCCGCTGTGCCACCTGGGACTGATACTGGGTTGTATAGATTGAGCAGCAAGGTCAAGGAGGTGTGAATTATTGGCACAGATAATCAGCGGGTTTTACTGAGGCAGCACTTCATAAGCTTTCTCCCCTGCCATGTAACCCCAGCAGCCTGTGGCGTACTCCGGGCTCCCATGGCACCAGGGGTAAATGTGAGCGTAACACCCTTTTGCTGTCTGGTTATACACATGACTGAATAATTGAATGCACGTATGGGCTTGCGTTGACAGAGAGAGGATGGTAAAAATGTTTTCACAGTCTGCAGGTATAGTGCTTTGGAGAAATATGTATTTCATTTTTCACATTTTGTCATCAGTGAACCTTAAACTGTAACTGGGGTTTTGAGACAGATGAAAAAGTAATGATGGAAAATCTGTAGCCTGACTTGAAACTTGCAGTTTACATGCACTGTCTGTCCAAAAATGATTGAGCTATTTTGAATAGGTCAATAGAAAAGAAAGATGCACAAAGATGACTGCAAATTATTGCAGTTATTGAAGTCCAACTATTTCTGCAAGGAACTATATGCGTTAGAGCAACCATATAGAGAAAAATACCATAGAAAAGTAAAGTGAAAGGTTAACAAAAACATGTCTGACAAAATACATTGAGACCAATGAGAAATATCAGTTGGATAGGTACGTAAAGGGGCTGCTGCTGACAGTTCCCAGTGTTCTCTTTGTGGCTGGTGCCAAATGACAGGCCTGTGGAGAAAGGCGCGTTTGATAATACATCCACTACATATCCAGCACAGCAGCATTCCCTTCAGTCTATTTATATTTCTTTTCACTTCGCTGTCTGCACTTTACCTCAATTCGAAGCAGCCATGCCTGTTTTACAGCCCTGCACCTGAAACACACTTTGTTTCTGTTTGCGGGTTACAAGTTGTTGTCTTTAAAAATAGAACATTATCAGCTCTTGGCAAACTAAAGTGACACACAAACAGACGGGTGCATAGATTTTTTTATTTGCCTTGTGTTTCTAAGGCTGCAGCCCTTACTTCTGACAGATAATTAGGAAGCGGTGGTAAGTGGGCATTTGCAGCTTGGTGTGGCCAGCATGTTGCATTCTGGCTTCCTGAGTGGAGAGGACAATGACGAGCTCCACGGTGTCCCTATTAAAGCAGCAGCCTCCAGGCTTGCGGATTAGCCTGAATAGCCTGTGCTCCCCAGGTACAGGATTTGGTTTACATTAGCTGCTCTGCCCTTGGCTCCAACTGCTTACTCCTGTTCAGGTCGCTTAGCTCTGGCTCACTATGCAGGGCACCTTTTTTTGTTAGATAATTAGGAAGGAAAGCTTAGCAGCCGCTGCTATAAACCGAAAATATAGTTGCTGTTGCTTTTAGAAAGCACTGGTGGTGCAAGCTTTAATGCTAACTCTCAGAGTATGTGCTGCTCAACCCTACTTTAGTGTCCAAGCCATTGAGGAGTGTATGTAGCTGGAGTCAGTCGGACCACTTTTCGACCTCACTTGTCTCATTACGATGTTTTACGACTGCAGTAAGACATCTGAATGCACAAAATTAACAGCCCTAAAAGAAAGAAAAAATCATGTTGCAAAAATAAATATTCAGCGTTAGATCAAAACATTGATCCAGCAGCATGGCTCTACCACTGCTTTACATTCTTGTTTCATGCATATTTCATTGCAGCACTGAAAGTGGCTAGCCTTGCTGTCAAGGGACTGTGACAGATGTCCATTTCTTGAATGAGTGACCAGCAAAGGGAGGTCCTAGTAACCTGTACCACTCCAGATATGGATTCCCCCCATCTGGCCTGCTTCATTGTCCTTTTTCCTGATCAATCCAGATTATCTAACAAAGAGTAAATATTGTATATAGGCTTTTATTGTTCTCTATAAGCATTCTTTATTTATCAACAAATATAAAAAATATATTAATGATAATAAGAAATAATTGAACTTTATTGATCTCACATTGGAGAAATTTAACTCGGCATTTAACAATTCCACTTGGGGAGCAGTGGGCTGCCATTGTGCGGCGCCTTGGGAGCAGTGTGGGGTTAAGGGTCTTGCTCAGGAACCCAGAGTGCAGGCTGTGGGGATCGAACCGGGTACTTGCAACCTCAGAACACAAGCTCACAGCTCTATCCACTAGGCCAACACTCCCCTTTTTATATCTTACTTAGACGACTTCTATTGTCATCCTTTTTTATCTTGATATACTGTATATATATTGTATATTCTCAATGCACCTTTCTCCCCCCTTGTTTGCACCTTCTTTAACTACTATGCCAATATGTGACCAGTGAATTTCTCCGCTGTGAGATAAATAAAGCTCATCTGACCTAATCTAATATGTTCACACATGACATTTCATTTTCTTAAAGTGCTGCAGTGATCAAATGTGGGAGACAAAGCATTGTGCAAAAAAATATATCGATATGGAAATTCAGAGCATTAAATAGATAAGGTGCAATCATGGTGTGTTTTGCTTTGGTTTTGTCAGTGTGATGCAGAGTCTGTGAAATTATTTAGTATTCTTTTCTTTTCTTTAAAATGTAAAGAAAAAAACATGAAACAACATCCTGACATGAACGTTGGTATTTGCACCTGAAATTTTTGTGTCATTCTTTTAAAAAAATTAATATTTTGTCTTTTCTGCATGCAGTATTGCTCCTGATATATGCAAACTGAAATATGCAAACCTAAAAAGTAATATTTTAGCTTTTTCTCATTATATTATCAAATAATAATTCAACTAATTCAACTAATACACAGTCATCTAAATTATTTGCTTAAAATGTGAAAGTGATGCTTATTTATTTGCCAGCTTAAATAATACTGGATATCAATTATTTATTATGATTTTTCATTTGTAATTTATTGTTTTAATGATTTTTCAGACTTGAAAAAATAGGCTTTAAAACCCGCACAAAGCTAATGTTGAAGAGTTTTATTGTATACAGTTTTACCTTCTTACTTTTTATAGACACAAATACCGTAAGAATTAATTAGCTGGTTAATTAATTGGCCAATCGTCGGCAAAAGTATAACAGTATAACTTT
>NW_015150541.1:1615452-1636836 GCF_000732505.1 Cyprinodon variegatus | reverse complement strand
TGTTTTTCCAAACCTAAGGCTCGGATTTTAACGTGATTGTAATAATATTAGGAACATTTAATCTGTAAAGAAAGAGTAGCCTTCTTTCAGCCAGCTGACTAGCAGTACACAGTAGCATGAAGGCCTTACAGTGCATTATTCTATGCAATTAAAATAAAGATACATATTGAGAAAACCTTCAAAGACAGTGACCCTGTTTAAAACTGTGTGCCCTTAGATCCCATCACATCTGGATTGCTCTTAATCCAGGTGCGAACCCATTCAAGAATAAATAAGAATATTTTATGCAGTTTGAAAACATTGATATCAGTATTGCAATTAACTAATTAATGAATGTAAAAATACAAAACAAGATATAGATCTGAAATATGTCAAGAACTTGCATGGGTTTTAATTTTATAAATCAGTGGCTCTCATTAGACACAAGTAAGTGAATTCTTCTTAGATTTATTTTTCTTACACCTTTTTCAGATTTCATGTGATCAACACTTAATAAAATGAGATTTTACCACAGTGTCTCTCTACAATTGGTATATTTAATCTAATTACACAGTGAAATTTGTGCAAACTACAAGTAGTCTAACAAGCCTTTAGGTATTTAGCTAGGTTCCGTTTATTGTATCACACTGATGCCGAGCTCTCTAAAGCCCGACATTATTTATGCTCGGTTTCCTCTCTTATATCATTGCTGTAAGCTACATTGTTGATATAAAAAGTTTGTAGCTAGCATAACTCAACAAGAATAGCAACGCAAATGACTCTAACCCGTGTAAATGTGTAAATAATGATGAAGTGACAGGCCGAGTCTGGGATGTTGTGGAAACATCAGTAGACCTGTTTATGGCTCAGCTGACATCGCCCTCTGTGAGTGGCAATGTGTTTATATACATGCAGAACTGGTCCCTGTAATCTGATTGCTCATTGCAGATTTTATTGCTGGGTGTGAATTTTTGCCGTTTGGCTTGTCTTATATCCTTGTAAACCAAGATGCCTGTTAATCTGAACGGGGCAGCCATCGCTGGCTTCTCACTGAAAACCCTTAAAGACTGCAGGAACACAATGGTAAAAGTTTGAAAAAATTAAGATTTGTAATTCCTGGTATAACTTGATATAAGTCAACATCTCAAGCTTGCCCTTAGATAACTCTCTACTGGAAACAAAACAAATGAGATTTAAACCAGCCCTTCCTTCTTTTAGATGACAATAAAAACCATCTCTTCAAAAGCAATGTTAAAACTCTTTCATGTTAATGTTGTTCAGAGAAAGCGCTAAGAAAGTCGGGAAATTATTTTATCCGAGAAGCTTTCTGAGCAAAGCAGATGATATGTCTCCTTCTGCTGTACAGCGCAGTCCGATCTAACATGGATTTTTCACCAAGTAGATTTCCTGCTGCATCTGTATCTTTTTCACAAGTGCAAGCTGAGCCTTTTTACAAGCAAATCTGATTTTGTAACACAATTCCTAAATTGAGAATAGAAACTATTAACATAGTCTTTTAAAGAAGGCAGAGAGATTAAAAATTTGATTAAAATTTTGTTCCCAGGTTTCTGCACAGACTGAATGAATCTGACTTTTGACTAGCTTCCCTTTTTTGTACAAGTCGTACATGGAGGTAAGGTTAGCCCTGATGATCCTCTCAGCAGATCTTGTTTGTTGTAGTTTTGACTTGTCCTGTTTTGTTGATAAGCCAAACCAAAGGAAAGACTGAATGATAGCACTGCAGAAGATGGCCAGCAGCTTGTGGGAGAATGTACTTCTTGGGTTTCTGGGGGAAGCACTGTCTCCTTCTTCTGAAATGTCCAAATGTAAAAACCATCTTAGTTCCTCCAGCATGGCGGTTCCTAGAAACCAGAAGTACACCGTCATGTCCATGATTTGGGGTTCCCTGACTTGAAAAGGTGTTATATCCACACAGTGTCAAGGCACAGGACAGAAGGACCCAGTGTTCAAGGGAGACAGACAGTGGGATGATTCAAAGCGTTTATTAGAAGAAGAGTGGGCTGCGGATCCATGTATCAGTGGCTGAGCATCTATTCCTGGGATCTCTGTTGGAGAAAAATGCAGGTTAGTGACCATGATAATCTGACAGAGGATGACAGAGGATGAATAACCACATGAGTCTCTAAGCTGGTTTAACCTATCTTGTTTTCCAACGTCAGAGAATCCAGCCGGTGGGTCCCCAACAAGATATATTACATATATATATCTGGGCGGGCAGGGATAGAGATCAGAACAGGAACCGGCTGGTTCATGGTTCCAGGTGTCCACAGACATTTCAGGCAGAACTTTCAGACAGGAACAGTCACGCTCAGTGGATGAGAGGCAGATCAGGAAATCAGATGCACTACAGAATGCTAAACGCCCCTCTCACCACTGGCCCTCTAAAATGTGATAATCTGGCACTGATAGCTGGATGCGAGTACCTTAAATAGAGGCAGAAGGTGGATCAGATGAGCTGTAATGAGCAACCGGGCAGCTCCAAGATCATGACACACAGGTCATTTACCATTTTAGGAGTTCTGGGCACTAGTTTAAAAACAAAAAGGAGAAAGCCAGTAACTGTACAATTCTCAGTTTTTACCTGTCTTGAAAGCTGAGCACAATGTTGGCACTCTATCTTTTCAACAACTGCTTTTACTGAATATAATAAGCTAATAATACCCTCAGCTATGCAGCTATAAATATTACAATGCTGTATATCATGTTCCAATACTAAAAGCTTGGATTAAGAAGGCAAAGCAAACAGTTTTTTGCCTTACACACCTTTTTCCTTAAGATAATTTCCTGTGCAATATCTGTTTCTATAACGTCATACTGATCACAGGACAAGCTGTTGACATCAGTTTGGTTCAGAGGTTCCATTTTCCCCTCTTTCACCCTTTGGTTGAGTGTAAATACTCCTGATATCAAATGTAGCCACTCCTAGATACTCAACACGTCAGAAACGGGGACAAACATATTGCATTCTCACAGAGGTTAGGAAACGCTAATGATCCCAACATTTCTGGCACTCTGTCCATGACAGACAGGATTCATTGGAGTAGAGTTGTCATAGGATAGTGCAGCGTGAGTGTGCTTTTTCTTGTCTGAAGGGAAAAACTAAAGTTTCTTTTTACATACTGTACCATCTCTGAACAGGACGGTTTAATGTATAATGGGACTTCCGATGAATACAGGGTCACAGCAGTTTCCCAAACTGGATGCAGAAAATCCAAAATGTTTTCGATTCATTTAGCTTTGGCTTACTTAATGTACGGGGATCACTTATAGAGTTCTCTGACAAGTAAAATTTCCCATGAGGAAGGACTTTCCATGGTGTTCCTGACTCCATCACATGACTCCTATAGGAGGTCATAAGAGCATTGTCTGCATAAACACCACAAATCATCTACCTTGAATTATTTTTTAATTTAGAATCTGATTTTCTGCAATCCTTTTCACAGCATAAATAGATGCTGTTTTACAGCAGAGCTGCATGATGTGCTGTTGTGGTTTGGGAAGCTGTGTGCCAGGCAGTCTAAACTTACCTGCAATTTCTCTCTCTAAGTGCATCCACCAAGACAGTAATGTGCATCTTCTCTAAGCTATAATTTTATCCTTCACTGAAATGCTGTCATTCAGAGATTGAAGGGTTCACCCGGCTTTCCTGAGCATCATTTATGCAACCTGGCATTTTGGTTGTCTGATGACATACATATGTCTATTTCACTGACATATGCTAAAATGGTGATATAAGAATGATACAAATGTAGGACTGGAGAGGAAAAGTAAGAAAAAAAAACAGTGACCAAATTCCACTGAGCTTGAAACTTTTTAAACTTAAAGCTGTGTTAGAAAGAAATTAGATTTTGATAAACCATTTCAAAACTTTCCTACTTCACGGTAAATTTTGCAGTGTTAAAGTAAAACTTTGAGAGTGAATTTGGTCCCACTCTGAATTTGTGTTAAATTAGAACTCTACATAGTGTATATTTTACTCCAGTTGTTAACTGGTTATAACTCTAAAAGAGTCAATGTACTTTGACTCTGTACATTTACTGTATATCTGTATATTTTCTGTGGAATTTACTGTGTTTTATGGCTTATGGCTAACTGATTTGGGGGCTAATAAGAGATTGGCAATAATACTAATGTAGCTGTAGGTATTTCCAATAACTTCTGGTTCCGCATACGAAAAAATCTCCTGTAATATCCATAACTCTGGACTAAATAAAAGGGTTTTAAGATTTTTCTTTAAGACGCATCCGGTCCTGGTCTAAATATTCTAACACACTATGGAGGAACATCTTGTTTCCAAAACTGCGTTTGGGGTATGTATGGAGATTAGGCTCTGATATACTCTGCCTTTTACTTTTTATCACACAACAGCAGCCAACTTCTATAAATATGTTTGGGGGATTTACTTTTTATAACAAAATAATGCAGTGCATACCCTTAAAGTGAACACACCTGATTCTCAAAAGTGTTTTTAGACAAATAAAAATATGAAAAGTGTGATGAGCCCTTAAATTAAATCCATGATTGAACCTGTCTTTGAGATCTACCTTTTTTCAGTTCATCTGTGCACAAGTCGTTGGTAGCTTTATATCCAAGTTGCGCTTTAAAACAATGTATATGGAAGTAAATCTGTGTCGCTGGGATTTGAATTAAAAATGCCACTGAAATTTAAATGTTGTATGTTTGTACTTAATGTTTCAGTGTTAAAATATATATTCAGAACACATTTTTTGCCTAAAAAAAATTCATTGTCATTATTTCTACACAGTTGAAATTTCATTTGTTATTTTCTCTAAAAGCTAAAAATTCACATTACTATTTCAAAGTGATTACATTTTCAATACTTATTTTTCAGTTTAATTTTTGAGTGTTAAAAAAATCTGCATATAAAAAAATTCAACCTTTCAAATTTCGTGACTAAGAAAACGTAACGGGATTGGCTGGGTGTTGGACGCCACAATCCATTGCTAATGTCTGTGACCTGAAGTAACCCTTCCCTTTTTACACTGAATTTACACGCCGAATTTAAGACAGTAAAATAGAGCCAGTTGAATCTCAGAAGGCTGAAAATATTGAGTTTGAATTTTGAAAGGTTGAATTTTTTAGTTACTTCCATAAATGTACCGAACTTCAGACATTATACATTAAGCAGTTATATCTATTGTTAAAAAGGAAATATTATGAATCAACTATAAACCCATAAAGACATGGCCTGTTCACCTAAACAGCCCAGGATCACATAGTACTGTATTTTTCATAAAATAGTCTTAGAGATCACCAGTTCAGGTTGGATAAACTATAGACATACAACAATGAGTTATGGAATCCACAAAAACTTTCTTACATAAAAAAAAAAAAAAACTATGCATGACTAAAAGAAAACACACTTAGCATTTGCTTAGAATGCATTCCTAACAATGAAACATGGTGGTGGCAGCATCATGCTGAGAAGAAGATGTTTTTAGCAATTGGTTGGCGAATTAAGATAGACGGTTGTTAATCATAGAAAAAATTATCAGTGTACTGCACGAACTGAGTCTCCATCTCAATGTGCAAATAGAAACATTTCCTAAAACACATAAATTTAATGAAATAGATATCAATACAAATTACACTTTTATGTTGCATATGTATTGATTTATAATCTTACAGCACTTTGTTTGATCTGTCACATAAACTCCCATTAACTTTGTTCCTGTATCATGAAAAAAATGTGAAAAGGTTTGGGTAGTATGAACTCTTTTGCAAAATTTATTACATTTTAGGTAGAGCATGTTGAATACCAGAAAGCATCGAGACATGCCTAATGATCTCCTCAATCTTTTCCAGAATAACAAAAGAAAAATAAAGAAAAATAAAGCTGTAGACACTGGATTTCTACTTCAGGGTATATGCTTTGTGCTAGAAGAAAGCAGTTTGTCAGGTGAAGTTGAGGGAAATATAAGGTCAGCAAATGGGCCCTCTGAATGTGAGTGTCTGAGAGAGAAAGAGGGAGCGAGAGAGAGGAAGAAATGGTGATATTTCCCCCTTTTTATTTTGGGGAACTAGAGCGCTGTTCCAGGTTTTCGCTATTCCCCACTAATCAGGTGCTGCCAACCTGCCAGCCAAGGCGGGATGCGAGGCCTTTCAAAACACACTGCTAATTAACAAGCCCCCAATGCATCCCTTTCGCTTTTACAGCGCTAGCACATCTGCCATAGAAACTCTGGAGAAGAAAAACTACATTATCGTCTGCCTGAGTGGATCCCCTCTTTTTGCACACATCCTCAATAGATGTTTGTTGTGCTGTGTGTATGCGTGTCAGTCGCAGAAAGGTGCGTACCAAGTTTTTCACAAGCTCTAAATTTTTCTTTTTTCTGTGTTGATGCTGTTATGTTGAAGAATAGCTTGTGTAGACATTGGCAAAGTGTCCTGCATCTATCAAGCAAGTGAAAAGCATGAATAGGGCTCCCACTGTCTTAATGAGTGTTTACATGTACCCAGAGCAGATTAAAAGATGTTTCTGGTGTTGCCTGGGGTGTTGCGGCAACACAACATCGACAACCAGCAAGCATTATTAGGATCAGAACAGATTTAATTTGAATCTTTGCTTCACTAATAGCTCATAAATCTGCTGCTAACAAATTTCATGCATATATACAATACATAATTACAATTGGTTATGTTATTAAGCCAAACTTTTTCATACAAGCTGAAAGGGCAGAAAAAACCTGGAAACTTAACAAGTCTTTGAGAGCCTCAGGAAAATTTGACAGAGTAGTTAAAATGATCATGTTTACTTTAGTAGGCTCTGCCAGGCCTTTAAAGCTTGCATACATTCACAGCAGTACCAGAGTTATGGCTTTTTCCAGACCTGAAATTCCATTACCTCCACATTTTCAAACCAAGGGCTGAGGGAGGCCCAGGAGACCATGTCGACTCATTTCCGCTCATGTCAGAAAGCCGCAGTGTACTTACTCTTCCTTTTGATGGAGAAATTCTAATTTACTTTAACTAAACCTCTGTCACCAACCCAACATCAACACTTACTGAAACCATCTCAAAGCAAACCTAAAACCCTGAAAATGAGGGAAAAGAGTGCACTTTTGGAGGTGAAATACTACCCAAACAACAAGTGGCAGACTCACATTGAATATTAATCTGTGCTTTGGAAATGGAAAATGAATATTACCTCACACACTTTTATGGAATATAAAAGGTTAAATCAAGAATGAAATAATTAGCATTCAAATAAATAAGGTGTAAACTATTGTGTTACATAAACAGCTGTTTCAGAACTTTTCATAATACAAAAAAATTATAATACTTGAAATAACCCAACAGTACTATAACATTAATTTTGTGCTGTTTTAGATGTTTATAGGGCTTTTAAAGACTAAAAGACTGACTTGATAAATGTTTGTACCCCCAGTAATCTGCTCTGCCAAGTACTAGATGCTTTTCCAGTTTATTTAATTTTGAATATCGGACAAAACTTTTAAAATGTTAAAAAAAGAAAAGGCATTTGGAGCGAATTAACCAGGCAATGCAAAGGCATCCTATAGTGCCGTCCATATTATGTCAAACATGGCTGTAGTAGACAAGGAAGATCAGGCTGCAATCTAACACTCACCGCAGATAAGTAATAAATGAAAGTTTTAATGAATGCGTTGCAAACGGGGAGGTTGTTCTTGTGTTAACTTGTCAGTTAGTAATAGGGATGATGCTTCTAGCCTTCTTTATGCAGATAATAGAAACATCCAGGAAGACGGCAACAGCAGAAACAACTGCTCAGTCATGTGAGTAAAAGTTCGCTACATCATTCCTGTTACAGGCCTTTAGCATGTAGCCTGTCACCAGAATAAATTGTTCTGAGAAGATAAATGATGGTGTGCTTCCTGCTATCTTTTAACCCTATAATGCCAAATGTATCGTATTTGATACATACGGTTTCTGAAATGTTTTGCATCTGCACCTTTTGCATAATTTAATGGTAAAAACTTTGTTCAAAATCCTATTGTACACAATCAAATATACTTGATAACAGCCAGTAGACAACTATACAAAAAATAATCTTGACTTATCGCATAGTANTTTAATCTCAGAATTCTGACTTTTTTCTCAGAATTCTGACTTTAATCTCAGAATTCTGACTGAATTCAGACAATAAAAACAGTCAGAATTCTGAGAAAAAAGTCTGAATTCTGAGATTAAAGTCAGAACTCTGAGAAAAAAGTCAGAATTCTGTGATTAAAGTCAGAATTCTGACTTTTTCCCCATGTTAAAGTGAAATAAAATTTAAAAATCAGTTTACTTTTTTTCAGTGGCCCTAATCCTCTTCCGTACATAGCCGAAACTAGTCGAGGACTTTTATTTTTGTGGGCCCACTTCCTATGTTGCCCCAAAATGTGCTAGTTTCTTTAAAGCCCCGCCCCCAGCATGCAGTTTAAAGATCCCCACTTGTTTCCGCTGTGATTGTGGCTTGCTATTGGCATTTTCCTCAAAAATTAATCCAAAATCCTTGAACCTATTAATTTGATTGCTTGGTGAGTTTGTTATTTGATGATAACAGTATTACTTTTTCATGTGGTATTTTTGCTCGGTTGTTCATTGGAGCATTGTTTTGTTAGAATCATTGGCCCTGTTTACCTGGACCGTCACCAAAACTAAACGCACTGCCTCTTGTTTCCGTTTTTTTTTTTTTTTTTTTTACACATCAAGCTCCTTAAAAGGACATCCTTCTGATGCTGCTTTTGTAGCCACAGTTAACTGCCTAGCCCATAAATGTTACACTTACAGTGTCTGTCCTTTCTGAATCTAAAAACGTTTAAAAATTGGTGTTGACAGAATTAGTTAAAAAAGAATTATAAGAATTGGCCAGTTCACCAAAATAATTACGTTGTTTATAATTTTCTTTAATTTGTAGTTTTTTAAATATTGCATTAACTCTTTCAACCCCATTAGTAGTTGTTATGAAGAGTGGTACTGTCGTAAAAATAGACAAAAAAACAAAACAAATAGAACAAACAGAACATTTAATGCTTATTATCATAGAGAAAAAAATACAAGTCATTAAATTAATTAAGTATAGTTGATAGTAGCTGTTGAGTATTAATTTTCTTGTCATGTTTTTTTTCAGAGTTTTGATTCTCGAAGTGTGTTTCTAAATTTGGAAATGCTCGAAATATCTGGCACCTTGGTTTAGCTGGTTATCAAATTGTGTAAGGTTCACATTCAAATAGAAAGGTAATTCTGAAACGCTATTCATCAGAGGCAGAATACCTTCACATATCATTGAAATGCAAAGCAGATGTGCAGAAGGTATTTATTTGCTTTGTGTGCTTTGGATTTGAAAGTTTTAAGTACTTTCCAACCTCCTCATTGCATTCTCTCCGGCAGACTTAATCATTTTGACATTGCCTGCAAAATAAAGAATCTCCTGGAAAGTGCATTTTAGGTGAATTCTTGGCCCAAATGTTGCAGACAGACATGTATGTTTTGAAAGGTGTAGAGGATGTTTATGCCCCTTCCTACAGGAAGAAGGCTCTGACAGAAAAATGCCAATCAGTAGGTAAGTGGGATTTCTAGGCTCCCTTTTTCTGCCTAGAACACCTTCACTTTCCATTTGCCTCACTACGCAAACCAGCCTGTTTGGGGATGAGGAGAAAGTTGGCTAATGAGCTGCTTGCATCAAGCCTGTTGAAAAAGTAGGACCTCTCTTCGTAACAGCTCAAGAGAACTCCTCCTCTGGGCATGCCCACAAACAGCAAAACAACAACAACCGCTGTGCAGCCACAGCAACACAAATTGACATGATTAAGCAGTGGGAATGGCAGTTATTGTGAAGGAGGCAGAATGCAGAGCAGGCACAATGGGAATGCATGAGTTTGCAGGCAGATACAAAGTAGCAGCAACATTTGGGACAGGAAAAGTTGCCGTGGTGAGAGTTCAGTCAGTAGAGCACATGCTTGAGTATGTTGTCACCGCTTTTTTTTCTCCGTTGAGTTTGTTGCATTTATTGCTTATCATGTGCTACTGGATGTTAAAAGAAAGAAAGAAACATTTGGGTGTTTGGCTTTTGGCAATGTCTCTAAGAATACTTAAGTAGCCATTTAGAAATTGTGTTTTAGAGGAAACTAGAGTTCCACCATGTAGGAACTAGGACTGCAACTAACAATTAATTTGCAAATCAATTCATCTATTGATAATATTTTTGATTAATCACAAAGGTTCCTTTTAAAAAATATTTTTTACGAAATTAAACCAGGTGAAACTCAAAGGTTTCCACTTGAGTTCTGGAAGGAGCATACTGACAGAATACATTTTTTTTTTCTCTTTTTATCTTAAATGCAAAATGTTTATATAATTGTTTTGACATTTTTCTTATAGTTACTGCTCTAAGAGGGCTGCTCTGTCAGCTAAAGGCATTTCAATCTGAAAAACTCACACAAAGGGAAAAGACAATTAGGAGAAATGTATTAATACAATTACTTTGTCTTTGGCGCTCAGACCTCAGCAGGAAATACAGCACTTAATTTTGATAGATATGCATGAACAGGAGCAAAGAGTAGGGCTGTTTCCTCCCAAGCTTGAAACTGGTGGTGGAGTGGAGATAGATGAACTTGGTCAGTCTGTAGACTGCTGGTTAGCAAGACGGTCTTCTGAGCTTTATGGGGAGATCCAGTGGATGCGTGAGCTGATACTAGAGCTTCACTTAGGGACGTGGAAGATGAAAGTCCAGCTTGGATCACACAGGTTGAGAGAACCTGTGCATGATGAGCAAGCATGAAGCAACAGTGGAGAGGAAAAACTCCCCGTTGGGATGAAACCTCTGGCAGAACCAGGCTCAACATGGCGATCTTCTGCTGGACCGGTTAAGATAAGACAGGGAACAAAGTAAGAGTCCGGGAGGAATGACAGTCTGATGAAGCTTTAGCTACGAAGGTGGAGGAGGGGCTGGAGGTGGGTTGTAACGGTGTCATTTAAATAAAGTCACAGCGCATCCGCCGCCTGCGCACAGGAGCAGACAGGTGCATATTGGAGGCCTTTTAAGACGAACTTTGGATGCCGATTGGCTTTCATGGAGGTGTTGCTCAAAGCTGTATTGGCTGTGGATGTATGAAAGCAATGAGTTTCTTCAGTTGAACTTCCACCCAGGCTCCATGTTTTACAGTCTCTACACTTAACAATAAATCAAATACTAAATTAGCTGAAGATAATTTCAATAATCAATTAATTGCAATTATTTTTTTTTTCTACCAGAAAAAAGTACAATAAATCAGAGTTTGTTAGTTTTATAAGTAAGCAGCGTTGCGTAATAACGGTTGTATTTTTTGGTTTTTTTGTTTCTCTAATTACTTCTTTCTCATCAGTAACACCATTGTCACAATATACCATAGCACAATTCTACAGCTAGATCGTTTAAAGAGACATTTCAAAAGTGCACAGTTTCTGCTGTGGGAGAGGAGTGCAGTGGTGAATAGAAAGAGGAATACACCACTTAGGGAAACAGCAAAGTCAATGATAGCACTCCTAAAAGCAAGTCAAAAGCAAAAATGTTACTGTGATTTTCTTAATATGTCCAAGAAGAAAACATTTCATCCACATTGGCTACAAGCGACTCGTTTATCTCTTTATCTCTTAAATCCCTTCCATGGTATATTTGTAATTGATTAAACATGTTAGGATTATTTTCAATGATGATGTAAAAGTCTGTTAAACCCTAATAATACCTGCCTGTAGCGTGTCAGAACTCATGTTTTCCAAAGTAGTTTATCTAATTAGGACAGTTCTCCTGTCAGGATATGCACTTATCATTTATATAATGTACATAACAGAGATTTGGCAATGAAATTGGTTCACAGACAGAGTCGCTCTTTCTAAACAACGAGTTCTCTGTGCTTTTATCTGGGACACTGAGTAATAAGTTGATATGGCTGGAGCCATGGATGTCTTCGCTATTACAAACTTGTATGATGTAACGATGTGATGATGTGGCAAACCAGGTGTATAAAATGCTTCTAAAACTGTGATTAAGGGCAGACTTTCTCAAGATGCGAGCCAGCTTGGTAAGCGCTGCCTTTTGTAACCCTAAGCAAATTCTCTGATCTGTCAAAATGTTGTGATGTCTCATGGTTATTTAATATGTATGCATTATGTAGTGTTATTTAAACAGTTTGTCCAGAGTGATCTCTTCTCTGGAGAGAATCGGAGAGAGAAAGCTTCAAGGTAAAAAAACACAGGGTTTTACTTTACAAACACAAATACTGTAATTAGGTTATTCCCTTTTTCACATTTTTACCAAAGCCTGTTTTGTTATATTACTTATAAATCATAAGTTTTTAGCGCCCCTGTGCATTAATATAAAGTTCCAAAACATTTTGCTTATTTGATTGTCAAACTACATAAATATACTAAACTTTTAAACTTCATGCCGCACTTGTGCCACCACCAAACACACTTAGATGGTGTAGAACACGTTATAGTGTTTTCAGACATTTAGTCAGTTTAATGAATTACTAAATACATTTCTAAGAAACATTTTATATTTCAAAATGAAACCCACAAATGGATTCAAAACACCAGTAAAAGGGATTTTTCCCATATTCAGTGATATTTTAGATAATAAAACATCGCTACTTTACCTGGGTTCTTTGATAACCTAGTAACTAAGTTGGTAAATCGGTTACTACCTGAGTTACTGAGTATTGTGCAGGTTGCTAAGTAAAGAAAGATGAGTAGCACAGTTTAGTTAAAGATGAGCTGGGAAGCAGCTAAAGGAAGTTGTTGCCTAGGATACTGAGGCTTCCTAAGTATTAGATACCGTTTTGCAGGCTAATACATTTTTTAGTCAACATTGCTAAACATCAAATGTTGTCCTCTGATTTAGAAACCCTTGAAATTCTCATGTACTATTTTCCAAGAACAAGGAGGCAAAGGGGCTAAACTGTATCACTAGGTTTAAAATGATAACTTCACTAAGACATTAATAAAGAGGATCAATTGTTTATAGGGGTCAAATCCTTGGTAAATTTTCAGTAAATTTCTTACTTATTGGTCCTTTCAAAAGGCAGGGCAGATGATACTGCCACATGTGGCCAAAGCACTGAACTGCAGCTCTATTATGCTTGTTCTCGTAGCTTATACTTGACAAGTTTCTTTTTTTACTTTTTACAAACACCAGTTGTAACAGTTGACATTGGTGTTTGTGTTGAGCTGAATATTTGCTTCTGAGTATCCACAAATTTATGTTGAATAAAACGCTTTGATTGTTTGCTAAATTAGTTTAATCTTATGTGCCCTCTTTTGACGTTATATCTGTAGAAACAGCATGGGAACTTTTGACCCATAGTACATTTAAGAAAAATAGACTACAGTTTTATCAAATAAAAAGGCTATTTTACAGATAGTTTTAAGTAAAAACTTACAAAATGTATCTTTAAGGAAGAAATAACAATAATAGATGAGCACAGCAAAGACAGGTAATTAGAAAGTTCAACTGCAGGACTTCGGTTTCCCTAGTTTTTGCTTTTCTGCTAACCTAAAAAAAAACAAACAAAAAACATCATCGTAGTGTTTTATCACATTCTTTAACGGCATTAATTCAATACGTTCTTGTTTCACTTTGTGCAAAGGCCTAACAAAAAGGAAACAAAACATGGAAGCCGTGTGAGAAGTTCACATGGCATCGTTATTAAGGCCTTAATGTAGTAATCATTCACACAGGCCTTGCATATACACACAATGTGGGCCTTTCTTGCTTGGGTGCAGATGGCATCATAAAAAAAGTCTTCTTTGCTGCAAACATTGAGAGCTAACACACAAACAGTGGTGACCCCCTGCTCCCCAATCCATCTTTCCCCCTGTTGGGTGTTTATTGTTTCAGAAAGATCAAGGTTTTTGCTGTGAAGTGATGGTTTCATGCTATTATGCACGCTAATTCTGGGAGACTGTTGAGATGTAAATGACTCCTAGTTCATCAGGCTTTTGTTTTGGTGACACGGCTGGGCATCAAGGTCCTAAAAAGGCTTTAACGTACAGTAATTTACTGTTTCACATTGATTTCTGTCAGCCTTTCACAGGACCTATAAAACAAAGGTCCCACTTAATGTGATGCTTTTTTTGTGTGTTCCAGTGAGCAGAATCTGGTGAATAATCAGTGTTTGGGTGATTACACAATACAGTATCAGGGAGTCAGCTTCCTTTGCTTAAAGGCAAATTGGCTAACCTTTTGGAATGGCTACTGCTGGACCTAGTATCTACTCCAAGACCAGTGGGTATCTTGTGTATTGCCCTTCAGTTACACAGATGTCCCATTTTCTGTATGCAAGGACGTTTTCCTGAGGCCTAATCCCTGGATGCTGGCATGGCTATAGCAAATATATTTCCACACTGGAACTTTTTGGAGCACTTTAACATGCAGCTGTGCCTCAACATCTGTCAAATCTCATCATCTGTAGCAAAAACAAGGTTGAAGAATTAGTCATGATGAAGCCATGCTGAAGCAGTCTGGTTCAAAAACACATATTTGTGCATATTCACTCACATGTTGCAGAGCGCAGACTATAGTATTTAAAAAGTAGCTGTGTTGTAACAAGTATAGAATAAAATAACCAAAGAAGCTTAAGATCTACTTACAATTGGCCTGTGTTCACACTTGAAGCCTATTATACTTAAATTATTGTCTAAAAAAGGGGCATAAAAGGAAAGAAAGAGAGAAAGTAAGTACTGGACATCCAACTGTATAGAAAAATGTTGCAAAAGAGAGACGATAGAATCAAACACTGTCTAAAATGTGACCTAATATAGTACGATTAGGATGTACAGTAGGCCTACTTGACCATTTTGGCGGTCAAGGTTGGGTACAATTGCTTGACATACAATTTTGACCAGAAAAGGAGCCATTCGTCACAACGCCTTTGGCTTTTATGCTACGTGCCGCTTTTTCCGCATTCTGGCCAGGTCCAAGAGGGGCGTGTAGAGCAGAAACAGCAATCGTACAACACCACACTACAGGAGGAAATAGAAAACACAGCCATTTACAACTTCTTTAAAGCCTCTTTTTGCTGTCTATGAGCAACAGTTAATTTTTGCAAGTGTTTTTTCCACAATCTGTTGATAATATGGGTAAGATCGCAGGATGCCTGTAGATTATATATTTGCGAACCATTGCTGGTAAGAGCTGTTGTTTGCTCAACATATTTTCTATGTGTGGATCTGTCATTTCCTAGGTGTGTGCTGTAGAAATTCTGTCAGCACAGATTCCATGGAGAGGGGTAAAAGCCAACAATTTGGCTGCTGGACCTCGTGGACATGTCAAGCATAAAACAAGTTTAAGAAAGTTAGCACAGTTGTCTGAGAAATGAAGCTTAAGTGTAAATTCAAACACTCATCAGCTTCACCTGAACCAACTGTGGTGTCCCTTGTTCAGCTCCAGAAGTTGGTCCAGTTAGCTCCTGGTCCAACTTCTGTCTCTCGCACACAAGCAAACTTTCACCTATCTCCACCCCGTCACCTCCCTTATTAATGTCAAGATTTGGTTTTAAGGTTTTTGTTTGGACCCAAAAGAAGAAGCTGACAGGCAGAGGTCAGTTCTTGGAAGGTTTAATGAGAGATCAGGCAACAAAAACAGGAATCCAAAAAATCCGACATAAAAATTAAACACAAACCAGAACCATGGAGACATCAGGGGAAAACCACCAAGGAGCCAGGGTGAGAAAAGGTAAGACGAGGAACCAGCAAAGAGGGACTGCAGAGGGAAGTGTATTTATGGCTGACTGAACAAAGGTAGTGCTAATGAGCTGATAAGGAGCAGGTGTGACTAGAGCTGACGAGGAAGCCAAGGGAAAAGAACACAAGGAGGCAGCAGGGGGCAGACAGAAAAACCTAAGCAACTTAAATGAATCCAGACACACCAATAAAGCTAGAAAACAATGAAAAACCTGGCTAAACTTGAAACAGAAAACTTAAAGAAAAACAACAGAACCCAGATCGTCACAATTAACAGACTTAGGCTCACTCACCCTCTGACATATTCCACCACCAGTGTCCAGGCACTGAGGAGTAGACTACTCTAATTCTTTTCTAGGTTACTCCTCCAGGCACACAGTGATTCACAGCATCCAAATGTTCTGACTGGCCCCGAATGCCAAGGAACTTTTGTGTATTTCTTTATCTGCTTCTGTCTCTTGAACCCCAGTCGTCCTCGGCAGATGGCTGCTTACACTGAGCCTGGTTCTGCTGGAGGTTTCTTCCTGTTAAAAGGGAATTTTCCTCTCCACTGTCACTCCATGCATGCTCAATGCAAGGGATTGTACAGAGTCAATGAGTTGATCAGCTGGTTGTCCTTAGATAGAAATATTTTAAAGAATATGATTGTTTTACCTTCATTAATAAATTGAATATTTTGTGAGTCTCTCCAGGTTAAAATTACCTTTCCCCCAATGTATGTTTGCAAAAGTACTGTAAAATATGTATCCACATTCTTAGGTCTGTGGTTTTTAACTCTTACATGGTGCTTGTCCTCAGACAGGAATTTCCTGACTCATGGAGAGAAGTTACATTATTTTGGAGTTTACAAATGAGAGTAGAATTTAAGCTGAGCCAAAAGAAAAAAGCTGTTAATTTACTAGCCTTTTTTTCCCCACCATTAGCTACTTTAAAAAAATCTGTATCATAACTGAAAGAATGCATCCTCTGCGGCAAAGAACTACTTACTTAAAGAAAGATAAGGGGAGGAGATTGGTCATCCTTGAGGAAAGTAGCTGCATTCGCAACCAGATACTGTATATACGTACATCCATAAATAATATAATTATGGTTCTAAAACTTCTTATTTGTATCCTTAACTCACTAAAGAATGCTAATACACATCTTTAGAAAAATGTTTTATGACTTGGTGCTTTATGAGACTTTATGAGATGGTGCTTCCGGAACGGATTGTGTAGTGACTGCGACAAAATCTCATAATGCATTCCAGGATATATCTGCTTGACAAGTGACCATAGATGATCACTACTTTTCAATGTGCATTGTGGGAAATTTTGAGTCCACAAATTTTTCATCCACTTGATGTTTGGAGACTTATTTTAAATGGCATAACCTCTATATAGTGCCCTACATAGTGATTAGGGCGGACATTGGGAAACGGCCCTTGATGTCGGCCATGATTTCTTTGTTGGGGACCAATACTGGTGGAAAAATACGTAAATATGCATACAACTTGGTGAAATATGTTGGTGCATTCAAATTGAAATGGTAGACACTTACTATTTTAACAAGATAGTGTATTTCTGAAATGGGTTGTACCTATTACCCACATGTGCATTGTTGGGCAGCCATTTCCTGCATGAAGCTGTATACTCCCTTTTGATTAAACTAAGGTATTGCCCTGCAATGTGTTGATAAGGTTATGTGTCAATTCTTCTTTTGCTAAATGCATGTTTGGTAATTTTGCTTTTTGTTTGGCCTGTGCAGCCAAAGGCCACTGCCATAATTTTTATTTTATATCCCTTCATTTTTATCTCATTTTTTTTTCCTTTTTTGTTATTTCAGAAACTTCCCACGTTTTATCTGCAGTTGCCAGACGTTTGATATATATCTCAGTTCTGATTGTTGAACAGATTGAAAGAAGAAATCCTTTGTTTGGAATTGTTTTTGCAGAAAATTAAAATAGTGGACATTAACCACCCCTGTTAAGGTTGGTTTATATTCACCTCATTGAACATTGCACTTGCGCCAAAAGTGACTCAATGATGTAATTCCCGCCCCTGAGCTCCGACTGCGTGCGCAGCCTTGCCGTTAGGTTGCGTCCCTGCGACGATTTGTGACTTAGCGATGATGGTGCGCTCCAGCCGTGTTCCAAATGGGAGGATATAAAGTTTTCCTTTATGAATGAGTTTGTCTGTACTGACATTACAGTAAATGGTGCAGAAGATGGAACAGCGTTGTTAAATGCAGAGCTGTTACTGTTTATTCAGTGACTAAAAACACACAGATCTCTAATTTATCTCTATGAATAAATAGAGATCAGTGTGAAAACAGCATACAGGGGTGAGTTTATTGGCCAAGCCTGAGGTACAAACAAAGATTTTGGTTTCTGTTTCCATCACATACAGCATAAATAAAGTCTGAAAAAACTACCATAGTATACAATGCTTGCAACTTTTATTTAGTAAAACATTGTGTTATATCCGTTATTAAAAAGCAAAGCATTCTGTATGGGCTTTACAGGAGGGCTGATTTCCCCATCGTCACATCTTTCTGTGCGCAGCAGGTAAACCTGTCGTTTTATTTCCCAATATATTTCTGCGTCAATGCCAGAAACACACCTACTGTTCTTCAATAATCAATATTATTATTATAATATAATTATTTTTACTTTTATATTTTTTATCAATATTTTTATCCTAAGTGTATATATTAGTCTATTTTATTGAATGCCTTATACCCACAGTGTTTTTAGATATTTTTATAATTTTATTTACCTATTATATATTATATGTTTCATGTTGCACGATTGTACCATAAAAAATTCCTAGTTTGTGAACTCCTTCCTAACAATGGCAATAAACCTGATTCTGATAATTTTGCCAGTGGTATGTTAACTCTTTCTTCTTTTCTTTCTGTATTTATGCTTTTTATGTTGATCACTGTCCCTTTGTGGCTTTTGTGAGTACAAATCTAGAAATAAGTACAGATTTTGTTACATGTACCCTTAATTTGAGTAAGTTAATAAGATGATATGCCAATGTAATAAGTATTTTTACTCTTAAAATAAGATAATTAGATAATATATACTTGAAATCAATGAATGCAAGTTTATTTTTTTATTTTAAATGTAAATTGTCTTGTTACATTGGCAAAGTGTCTCACTTGCCTCCTCAATTTAAGACTAAATGCACTTATTTTGAGAAAAAATTACTTATTGAGATTTACATTTTTTGCAGTGTTCTCTCTCAGCAATTATTGTCTCCTGTGAGTCAAATTTTTTCCTGGGCTCACACTTATTTAATAAATCTGGATGTGTTAAAATATTTTTTTACAGCGATCTTCTATGTCATTAAAACACCTTGTAGTTCCCAATGAAAGTCTAGTCTACTCATGATACACCAACTAAACCTTTTACTACCAATGAAACTATCTTTGGGGGAGAGTTAAAGAATTTCCAAATAGATTTGAGTCTTGTCTTAAATCCACAATTAATTGTGGAAATGCTTTTGGTAATCATGTTACTATACACCCAACGCAAGAGTTAAGGCTCTGCTAAGGATGTTCATGCAAGAAATGTTTTGTCTTATATTTTTAAGAATTTTAAGGGTTAATTTGAAAAACAAGGACTTTGCAAAAAAAAAAAAAAAAAAGTAAAAGGAAGAGCAGTCAGAAAAAAAAAAACTTTGGTTCATGCCTATCCAGACTTGGGTAAGACTGAAATGATTTTTCCATACTATTTTAAGACTTCACAGAGACCCGAGAACGTTTTAATCCAGTATAATTATAATTTAGGCCAAAGCATGAGATGAACTGAAACTACCAGCACTGATTTATGAAGTGTGAGTTGGTGTCTTTATAGGCGCTAATTGACTGGGTTTATGATCTCATGCTGCTTAAATTGACTTTGGAGAGCTTTGCTTATACACACCCACACACACAACCCTTCAACATAAACCTTCCAGTTTTTTTATTTTTACAGTGACCTGCTTAGTTTTCCTTCTCTCTGTATTTTCCAGCAGTTCCCACGGAGATTTAAACAATTCGTTTACAAAAGAAACCATATAATTTCCTGTTAATTAAACTATTGCTTGTTTTCTTTAAGAATCCAGCCACTTCAGGCTTAGTGCATATAGCAATAGAAGTTTAAACTTCTAAATTTTGATCTAAACTGATTGTCTCTTGTTTAGATGCTGCTAATTGTCTGGATGAAATATATTGGTTTAATAATATAATTTAAATTTTTTTTTTTTTAAAGATGCTGGAAAAGACATTTGGGAACTCTGGTGAAAGGCGAATGACATACTAGAATTTCATCTTAGTTATTAAATTGTTATCTGATATATTTGATTCTCAGTAACACATTTTGAAAGTTTAATCACAATCAATCAGCTTATAGATTTTCTTCCAGCTTCCATCATATTTGCTTTCTATTTCTGTTCTCTTCAAGAAAAGAGATTTAATTTTTTCCCCTCACTGCTATGCGTTAGGTTAAGGATTCAGCATTGTGTTGACTTCTTTTGCGGTCCGTCAAAGTTTCATGAATGATTAAAAGCACTGGGCCTCGAGCTGCTCATAAATAAACAGCAGGACCGAACAGCCTTCTCACGGACAGAGAGAACTGACACACTGACTGTCAAATAATACCATTCAGAAGCTAATCCAGTGTATAGCATTTTTATGCAGTATATCCCTGATTGGAAATCATGCATATGTGCTTTGGGTTGGAGAGAGTGTGTGAAAGTAAATGAGGGAGCACGCATCAAGACCGTGCTCTTTTTGCTACAAAAAAATTCCCTCTTTTCTTTAACCCGGAGACACTGAGGGAATAAAGATGAGTGTTTTCCTGAAACCAGGCAGCCATTTTCAGTGAGTAAAATGTCAACCACATGGACAGTTGATAGAAAACCAGAGCACAACGGCAAAATGCTTCTGGTTCTCTCATTACCTTGGGGCTATGTTATGATTGGAAGCCTTCGGTCAGCCCCTGAGCGAGTTGAGAGGTCACACCATCCATATGTGGACCCTTTTTTCATCCGTTCTCCACCAAATGAGAGTCGAGGTGCCACAAGACGACCCTCAATCTCAATCTTGCAGGCTAATGAATAGTCTGAGGCCAGCCGCCCTGCACATGCTGAACTTTTGGCTTCAGAATCACATCTCGGCCAATTTACTCCATAGCTTGTATTCTGCTCCACACCTCCGCCCCCAGCCCCTAAGGTCAAGGGCTTGAAAACAGTTTTCTGCTTCAAACCATATCACTAATGGCTGGAAATAACTGGGATGTTTTTCATAAGAGTTGCAGGCTTGTTAATTGTATGCATTTAAGTGTGGATGGGCAGTCACACCTTTTTATATAAAAAGAAGTGAAATCAAATATTGCACAACGTTGATAATAGTGATCTCATGGCAATGAAGAGGAACAAATAAAATGACACATCAGAAACAAATTTGGATCAACTTATGAGGGTAGAAATGCTCACATTAGCCATTTACAATAAGGACAATGTAGAAGGAGGGGATGGGGCATAGCATAGTTTCTCAGTTTCCTAACCTGTTTATTTTGTTAGGACTAGGCTTGTCCCGATCCGATCCACGTATCGGATCCGATCCACGTATCGGATCGGCACGCCGATATTGGCAAAAAAATGCGTATCGGCAAAGCATGTAAAATGCCGATCCAGACTGCCGATCCAGTTT
>NW_015150541.1:1602082-1614922 GCF_000732505.1 Cyprinodon variegatus | reverse complement strand
ATCGGGACATCTCTAGTTAGGACCATGCAAAAAAATGGTGCTGCTAATCTTGGTGGAAACAATTAACAATAGTGTGACTACCTAATCTTCTGATGCTGAAATCCCTCCTGCACTTTCAGTATCGGGTTTATCTAAAAGATGCACATGTATATTAAACATTCTGTCATGCATGTTTTGAAACCTCCCAGATTCATTTTTTTTTTGTGTTCTGCCAATATGGCTTTGGGAATAGATGTCACAGAGCTAGATGATAGACTAACATTTTCGCTTTAGCCAAAATGCCAAAATGTCAAACAAACTTATGGTTTGTTTTCCCAAAACTTGTATGTAGGTATAAAAATAATCATTCACTATGTTTAAAAGAAATGTATTTAGTACTAATGAGTGTTATTAGTGATATATTAGCACAGTTTTTTCTATTTGAATAAATCTTCAGTATTTAGTGCTTACTTTATATTGTCAAGGAATAATATTCTCATTATCCTCAGTAGATATAATCCATGGGCATATTTAAAAAAATGGCAAGTAATACATTTTTTCAATGGGACTTAGCACTTATCAGTGTAGTCAACACTTAATTATTATATATGTCAAAGGTTTTTTTTTTTATCAGGCTGACTGACGCTAGGTTACAAACTTCGTTTCCTAAATTTGTTGCTTACAGTTAGCTGCTAATGATAAATTGGCATTTGCGTCAGACAATAATCCTGATGCCGAACTAAAGGGGTATTTTCTTTTTGATGACGGAAAATTGTAAATTCCCCCAATATATTCTAAAAGGAGTAATAGTCTGGTTTTTAACATTATAAATGTATATATAATCCCTCTTCAATTATCTTTAAATTCATGTTTATTTTAAGGAGAACACTTTTTAAGAAAAGTTCTCCATTAAATAGAGAGAATTTGACTTTGCATATGCATACTGTATTCATGTGGATGTAGCATTACCAGCATTAGAAGTTTTGCTTACCATTATTTCCTGGTCTCATAAAAAATAGGTTAAAAAGGTACACAAGCAGAAGCACTTATCGATGACATGAGAGGTGTCCCTGAGAGCTGAAATGGTCTGTTTTGGTTGATTAGACACCGGAGTGGTGTTATACAAGTTTGGCTTATCTTAATACTCACAAATGGTAAAAATCAAGGAAGAGACTCAAATTGTTACACCCTTACTGGCTTTCCTGGTTTGAAAAAATATTGTGGATTGCCAGATAGGTTTTCCTGATACTCAACCACCATCACACATGTTTAACATGAAAAGTCTGATTTCACATTGATGACACCTTTAAATTCCTATCTTGCTTGTGTTGAGGCTTTATGTAAATACATAAGGGGGTTGTTGTTTGTTGTTGTTTTTGTCGCTCAGGTGTAATGAGTTGGAATTTCCAGCCTCCTCCTCTTTGTGACAGGGCATTGTCACCTGACAATCTCTTTTTCTCTTTCTGATTTACCGTAACTATTTAACCAGACTTGTGACACAAATTGGGTTATTATGACAATGACCACAAGTGGTGAATGCTGTGTTTAAACACAGGCTGGTTCCCCCGCTTATCCATCCTCGACCTCCTCCACTCCTTTGTTAGGCCCATTGTGCAATGGCCCCAAACCTGCTGAACACATTTCTAAATGGCACTTGGAGCCCTACTTTTAAAGGAAACATGGAGTTGTGGATTTTCCTCACTTAATGTGGCATCTCAGGCAGCCAAATGGAGTCGAGGGAGATAGGTGGGTCCAGGAAGAACAATAGAGGCTTCTCTTGGGGATGGTAGGCAAGGGTCAAGAATCAGATTGTGAAGGACATTTGCAGTCAGTGGATTGATACTGGACCATTGATTCCTGGCTTCTTTTTTCCTTTCTCCTAAACATGATCTGCATTGCAAATGGCAGCTCTTATGCCTTGGCCTTTTCTGGAGTCAGAAAAGATCGGAGGGGGAGGTGGGATTGAGCAGGAGGGGAATCAGAAGTTCCCACAACACACAGTCCCACTACACTCTGTAACCTCACACTGCTCCCCAATAAAAACCCAATGCACTACTCCTCCTTCCCCGAGTCCTAGCCCTTGTCCCAGGATCTCACCACAGCTGCCTTTGCGGTCTCCTAGGACCTCTCCGTGCCATTGAAGAAAGCACAACAGGCTCATTGTTCAGAGGGGAGGAGGCTTGGACAACTCTGCCGCTCCTAGGTGTATTGTTTCGCCTAACAAGCCTCATAAGATCTAAAACGAACCGCTTCAGCCGAGTGGGGAAAGTTAGTCTTCTGATTTTTAAAAGCTGAGTAATGAGGCTGCTCCTTTTGGCTCATGTAGAGCTGTTAAGGTCACACTCATCCATTTGCTGAAACAAGTTTTACACTTTAAGAAAAAAAAAACATCCTATAACCATCTGCTTAAATTCATTTTCACATTCCTTAGATTTTACTAAATTGTCATTGTTTAAACAGACAAATCTTTCTTTACTACTGAATTCTAAAAGGATCATTCATGTGAACAAAGAGTTTAAACATTTTAGCTAAGATTCAGCATTTTTCCAAAGCTTTTAGGATGTTTGAGCTTGAATTTGATCATGAATTTGGACAAACGTCCTTCACATTTATATCACTCAACTTCTCCGCTCTTATTAAATTCTGTAAGGACAAAACTCAAGTCGGGTACAAATCACTTTTGATCCACTGAAGTCCACCGAGATAGAGCTTTAAAAAGATTCTGGCGAAACGATTAAGGCAAGAAGTCACACAAATTGAGGGCAAAGAAAATGCATTCAGGATGGGCTGACCATGGACACTGCAAGTGTTCCAGTTAATAATGTTCCACCACCTCACAGAGACAGTGGAAGTGATATGCAAATTGTTCTTCACACACACCGAGCGTGTCCTGCAATTATAGACTCTCATGTCGCTACTGGCCACCTCTGCGCAATTAGCCCCCTCCATACTCCACTGCGGAGACATGTTAGCACTGTCCAGAGGCATGTTTGAATTGCAAATCAAATGAGAAACAACATTTCCAGGGGTGCCATTATAAATTAGTGTTGCATGATGGCCCCAAATTGCCATTTCTACTCCAACAGGAATCTCCAAGAGGGGCTGGCTTATTCCCCAGGAAATACTATTTATTTTTGCAATCATGTACTATGACTTTGAGCTTAGATAGACAAGCATGAGGAGTATTTCACTTCAGTAATGTACATAAGTGTGAAAATGATATTACAATGGTGGTTCAAATTAAACAATAAAATACATTTTTTGTCATATTTGGCTTTTTTTATGTATAATTGTATGTCCTTGCAGAATATGTCAAAATCTGCACGAGTTCCCCTTTCTGTCAAAAGCATTTAACTCTTGTGTGTTCAGTTTTAGCAAAGACTGATCTTAAGAGATTTCTACACAGCTTAAGCTACTACAGCTAAAAAAAAAGAGTTTATGGCTGAAATTTTGGTGTCACAGACCTGAACCTTTAGGCCCCGCACACACGAAGTCAAACCCTGGCCTAAACGCACAAATTTTTCACCAAACCAGCCTCTCATCCACACAAAGCCGGCGTTTCGGGGGTCTGTAAACAATCTTTTTTTTATTAAGCCTTCAGAGTGGGAAGATTTTGAAACGCCGTTTTCGCGTTTCCATCTTTAAGCTCTAACCGAATTTTTTTTCTTACACGCATGCGTCATAGCATCGCCTCTAAACACGCATGCGCGACACAGTATCACAACAACAATGGCGCCGTACTGTGTTGAATGGTTGCTGCTCATGCTACTCACCCTGCTGTTGGGCTTACAACAGAATCTTCTTCTTCTGGAATATCTCCAGGAAGAACAGAGCAATATCGACGACATAGTTCAGCACCTGAATTTGACTGAACCACGAAAATGGACCCGCAGGGCAACCATGTATAAATATTAGTGCGCTTGCCCAACATTTCGTCGCCTATTTTTGCTTTGGCACCACAGCGCCACTTACAGGCCTGGCATACATTTTGCAGCGTTTTCATGCATTCGTGTGGACGATCACATTTATTTTACGTCTCCGTCTTTACGACAAACGTTCTGGAAAATATTAGCGTTTCGTGTGCGTTTTGACTTTGTGTGGACGGGGCCTCAGAGGCACATAAAGGCAGTTACTGAATCAGCCTTTTATCACCTGAAAAACATCTCCAGGATTAAAGCACTAATGTCCAAGCAGAATCTATAAAAACCCATTCATGCATTTATCTTCAGTAGAACTGATTCTGCAAAAAAGTCCACCAGAAAGCTGCAGCTGATCCAAAACCCTGCTGCCCAAGTTCTCACAAGAACTAAGGAAGTAGAACACATCAGCCTGGTTCTGAAGTCCTTACACTGGCTCCCTGTAGCTCAGAGAACAGACTCTAAAATCCTTCTGTTTGTCTATAAATCAGTGAATGGATCAGTAACTCAATGCATAACAGATTTGTTGTCAGTGTATCAAACTCCAAAACCATTCAGATCTTCTAGTTCCAGCCTACTCTGTTCACCCAGATCTAGAACCAAACCTAGAGAAGCAACATTTAGCTCCTATGCTCCACTGGAAAAGTGCTCAAAGCCTGAGTTCCTTTAAGTGGTTAAAAAACTATTTGTTTACAAGTGTTTTTGGCTGTTAGTTATATTACTAACTGAGGTATTAAGTTGTGTTCCAATTGTTTTGTTTGCTTTACTACCTGCTTTTATCATGTTATTATCTTCATTTGTTTTTATCCTCTTATTTTTCTTCTATTTTATTATTTAATTCATGTAAAGCACTTTTAATTGTCTTTGTATTTAATTGTGTTATATCAATAAACTTACCCTGCCTTCTAAAACATATCAACATCCATCATGCTGTGTAAACAGAGGAAAGAAGTAAAAAAAAAGAAAAAAAAGAAAACTAAACTTATTGTCGTTTCTACTATCAAATGAAATTGGCCCCTGGTCAGATTTTCATATTAATGCTTCTGTTAGGCCGATATCTGATATTTCCAGATATTTAATGTTATGTATTTTAACCTTTGGATGCTGTGAAAAAGTGACCAAAGTGCTGATTTTGCTTGTTTGCGATGTGTAAAAATTGCTCAAGGTCAGCTGATGTTAATGACAATAAATGATGCATCCCTGGGACAAACTAATGGTTGACAGCTGAATTGTGCACTAAAGAAAGTCAAATATTTAATGTTAAAAACTGGGGAAAAAAAGGACAAGCACTCAAAGAGGTCTGGCTATTGGCAGCCTGAATGAACACTTGCATTACAAACATCTTACAAGCAATTAACAGGGTCGCCTTGAAGTATTTCTTGCATAGTTATGCCTTACACAAAAAAGAGTGTTATGGTAAGAGTGACCTGATGGCATTTACAGTAAGTATGGTGTGTTTACTGATCGACTACAGGTTAGGTTTTGATATTTCTGACTGCAATCTTCCAGCTAGATAAAATATGTCACCATTTTAAATTAGTGGTGCTCTTCTAAAAAACAAGTCAGTGTTTAGAAAGGATGGCGGCATATCAAACCACATCATACTACTTTACTTTTTTCTGTTGTGTTTGCATTTAGTTAGTTTCTAGGTTTTAGATCCTAGTCTCCAGGGTCTGATGTTTACCATCTTAATCAACTGCTTTGTCTCTTAGACGACCCTTCACTAACCTTCAGGCTACTGATCTCAAGGCCACTGCAAAAGGATATCGAAGCTGTGTTTGCAGCAAACACTGATTTGAATTCATTAACCCTCCCACAAACACCCCCAAAGTTTGTCTCTGGGGCCCGGCACTGAAGCTGAAGGAGAGCGAGACAATGAATAACATAGAACTTAATGGAAAACCGTGTTTTTCTAGATAATTGGAGCACTAGTTCTTAGGGAGTGCAGGCTCAGGTTAAGAATGTAAGACGAGAAAACCTGGAAGAACTCAAAATGGCAGCTTTGATCTTTTTAGTTTTTCTTCACGTTGACTGTTTACTTATCTGCGGTTAAACGTAAGCTAAAGTAATGTTTTTAAGATTGCAATACATTAACTTTTATTAAATTTTCCTTTAAGATCGATTAAGTATTTTTAAATATTGTTTTTTGAATCTGGTTCTGTCTTTACTATTAAAAAAATGCAATAAAAAGGTGAACTTTGATAAACCTTTTGGAGAACCTGAGTTCTTCTTTAAAGACTGAAATTATATATAATGGACTATCATGGGCTGTATGGAATCTAATCTCAGTGTTTTGTCAGTGTTTAAAAATATAATAAATTCTTTAAATAATTGTTGTAATCTCATTTTTTGTTTAAGTTACTATAATTCTCCAGGGAGACAATATTTTTGAGCATTATCATGAAGAAAATGAAAAATTTAGGTTAAAGGTATAGTGGAGGATGTTCTTTTCCCAGGTGGATCATCAAAATAAGTGGTCCTCCTAATTGTCAATAATTCTGCTGATATGTTTACGTAAGGTTGTCCTACGTGGTCCTCCCCATTTTCACTTATCATAGTGGAAAAATTGCAAATCTTCTGGAAAGTAAGCTCATATGAGTGATACAAACAGCAACTTTTAAACTGCATTTAATAGGGGTTCCCTCTTGGGAGCAGGTACAGAGTTGTGCATGTGGAGAGGACGGGTCTTTTCAAAAATTTGCAAAATTCCTCCACTATACCTTTAATGGTACATGTGTCATTATGTAACGTATAGTTTTAATGCAACAGCACTTGCATTTAACATAATATTACATATTTTTTTTCAACAATTAATGTGCTTAGGTGACAAAGATTTCCTAGAAGGAATAAATTCCTAAAAAATTCTCAGTTTTAGCTTCCACTGGCCCAGTTAAAGCCTGGACATACATTTGAATTTTTTTTTTCTTTTAATCACTGTATTAGCAAACAAAATAAGTGATTTGAAAAACCTTCAAAATCAAATTGACTGAGTGCTAAAATTAAAAGAAATTTAAATTTTTTTTTAAAATAAGCAATGTTTTAAGCTGTACACTCTAACAGTTATGTATAGTTCCATACAATCGTTGTACAAACAGTTAATTTGTCATGTAGGATATACAAAATATGTCACAATAAAGGTAAGCAAGATCTAAAATGTATTAATCCTGATATTGTTTCAAACTTATTTTCAAACTGTTATAATTCTTCATAGTACTTTAGCTATGTAAAATATTTTTTGCACTTTTAACAAGCATCATCTGCAAAGAAAATACACTTTCAATTATTAATGTAGAACCCTCAATTCTGTCTTCTAATAAAAAAAAGCAAGGAACCAGATAGAAATATGAAGAACTCAAGATTTAGCCATGATTATAAACTACCCCTGGTAATGACATTACTAGAAAAAGAAAACTAATCTTTTTAATCCAGTAATGTGCAATTTCTCACAATTAAAACATTTCTCTACATCAATGATGTTTGGCTGTGACACCATCCTGGAGAGATATATCAGCTGCCATCAACGCCCTTGTTTATAGATGCTGGAGATCGGCCTGTTTTCCAGTGTAGTCCTGTTTCTCTGACCGTGACTGAGTGGATGTGCTCTCTTCATCCTCTGACATGGGGGCTGGCTCGGAGCTCGTCGGCCTGGCTGTGTGTTTCCTGGACGCGGCCGCCTTTTACAGCTGCTTTTTGTATCTCTGATTCTTTCTCCTTGAACCCCAGTCGGCCTAAGCAGATGGCTGCTCACACTGAGCCTGGTTCTGCTGGAGGTTTCTTGTTGTTAAAAGGGAGTTTTTCCTCTCCACTGTCGCTACAAGCATGATTAGTGTAAGGGATTGCATTTGAGTCAATGGAATCACTGGTTTTCCCTAGAAAACTTTGAAGCAATTTGACTGTATAATCAGGTTGAACTATAATGTGCCTTGAGATGACTGGTGTTGTGAATTGGCGCTATATAAATAAACTGAATTGAATTGAATCAATGATTCACAGGACGTCAATTGAATACAGTACCATCCTGCTGAAAGGCAAGTGATCTACACAAACTTGGCCACCAAAATGCCAAGTCGAAAGACTGCCCTCAGTTGCAAAAAGTGTTTATACAGCTGCTCTCTGTTAATGTTGAATGACGACTTATTTTTGGTTAATGGAAATCTGAGCACAAGTCTGGGTTTAGTCCTAAGAAAGAATGAGGTTCGAATCAACTCTGAATCCTATTTTAAAATAAGACACTGCAAGTCAACGCTTTTGTTTTTTTTTTCTTGCAAACCATTTTAACAGACAAAACACAGCAAAACTGAACAAAGATGGACTGACATGAAGATGTCAGACGACAGACACTTTTGAAACCATGAGCAAACCAGGCAGAATCAGCACAAGGGTGGTGACATGCATGAATGACACGGCTAAGAAAGAAAGAAAAGACAAGATAAAGAGAGACATAGTGAGCAGTGGCAAGCGTAGCTTCTAAGCCCAGAGTTGCATTATGCCAGCTCACTGGGGCACCACTTGCTTCGTAACTGCCAATGAAAAAGGCCCAATCTCGCCATCCTCTGGGAGTGATATCTAGGGGAGCGAGAGAAGAGCGGCTCTCCCTTTAAGGCTCGTCAGAGTCTTTGACGGGAGGCGTGAATTTAATCCTCGGACCTGCTGAGATGCAGAGGAGGAGAGCAGCAGGAAAGTCTTTCCTACTTCAAGGACCTTGGTTGGCTCAAGGATAGCCTGCCAAAAAAGCTTTAGACCTGATGACAAATTTATTTGTGCAGCTGAGTCTCCCCCCCTACCCCCAAACAACCCCACCCTCTGGTCCACCATGGAAATTTGTGGTAAATCAAACCTCTGCAAACACAATTTAAGCTATGTGAAGTAGGTTTTTTCTACTTAAGACTTGAGACAGAACTGAAGCAGGCATCTGTGTGCTTTGCCATTTTTTTTTCCTCCATAGATGAACAGCAAATATATTCTATTTCTGATTTCCCCTATCTTGCCAGGACGGATGGCGTTTTTTTCTTTTTCTCTCAGTAGCGTGTCACCAATCTTCTACTTGAGGCTTGAGTGGAGCGGCCTGTGGCGCTGTGGGAGTTCGTCTAGCTGCGGAGGGATTTTTGATATAAGTTGATTATTTGAAGAGACAGTTCCTGAGATGGCAAAGAGGCAGAGGAAAATGATTTGTACATCCATGCAAAAAGCCTAGCGTACAGCCACAGCAGGGGGGCTGGAAGCATGCAGAGAGGAAGGTTTATGAATATGTTTGTCTCACACTCTTTCCTTCTCTTTTAGGCTTTGGGCCAGACTCACTGGCCGGTGCTCTGAGAACTAAGGGAAGACAAGCCAATATATTCAGAATACTAGAGGTGCACCCACTTCACCAGCTGAGATGAAAACCATTAGACTGAGGAGGGCGCAGGACGTTTCTCTTCGACTGTAGTTAGCTTATCAGATGGAGGTTACAAATTACAGCAGTTTCTCTGATCAATCCATCTGCACTTAAGTTAATCTTTTGTCTTGCCTCTGTCCTAATATTTGAGTCATCAACATTTAATTGTAAACATCTTCATATTAAAAGTATTATTTTATACTTTTTTCATAAGATGTTTTCACTTGGGCCTTCCTCCTACCTAAGCTGTCAATCATAGGACTTCTAGGGGTTTTAAAGATCACATTTTTGTTGTCAGAGAAAGAAAATAAATATGGGGGAAAAAAGAATTAAGACTTAGAAAAGTTGTCCATACAATATACTGTGCCCTGCAGGATGGGTTGTATCCTAGTAGTCAATAGGAGAGAGGCGGGGTACACACTGGACGGTCCGCCAGTCGATCGCAGAGTAGCATAGAGACACGCAAAGACAAGCAACCATGCAAACTCACATTCATTCCCAAGGGAAATTTGGAAGGTCGCGTAAACCTAACAATCAGGTTTTTGGACTGTGGGAGGAAGCCAGAGAACCCGGAAAGAACCGCAGACACAGGGAGAACACAACATGCAAACTCCACACAGAAAGGTCCTGGTTCCCCTGGGATCAAGCACCTTCTTGCTGTGAGGCGATATCATCATGCCGCCCCTGCTTGGTGATATATATCGCTGCAAATATGTTTTGGATATCCTTGTATTTTTTACACTCTCATGATCTTCAGAACCCCTCAATTCTCCTCCAAAATCAAAATTCCTCTAAGACTATTCTGTTTTTCCCTTTTATAGGAGCCATTTCGACACTGATGAACTATGACCTTTTATTCTTTTTACTGTATTACACTTGCTGTAGACAAAACATTGATGCTTTGTAAAATTTTGTTGCTTACAGACTAATAACACAACTGATCATTTTGTCTCTATTGTATATGGTGCTACACATACAAAATTAACTCTTACTCCTCTGGCTCTAGCTAGATTTTTAATGTTTGCCTCTATTGCACTAAAACAGCTAGTCTTACCAGTGGCCCTTTCTTTGTAAAGCTCTAGTTGCCAATTGTAAGACTGTGTGATCAAGTGGTAAGTCATCCATCCTGCAAACAGGAAGACTGGGTTCTTATCCCAGCTGGGGGGAATGAGCTGCCAGTGTCGGTCCTGAGGCAAGACCCTTCACGCTAATGCCTGCTTTGGGGAGTGGTGTCGAAGCGGTTAGGGCATTGTGCTTGGAATCCTGAGGTTCCAAGCCCCACTCCTATGTACTGAGACTCTGGGTCCCTGAGCAAGACCCTTAACCCCCAAACTGCTCCCTGGGCACCGCAAAATTGCAGCCCACTGCTCCTCAAGGGGATGGGTTAAAAGCAGGGAGTTAATTTTGTTGCTCTGTACTTGTGACAATGTAATGAGAATAAAATGCAGGGAAAAAAGTAAAGCAATTGCTTTCATAATTTTGAATCACTTCCTTGTATAAACTTGCAGTGTTTAAAAAAACAAAAACAAAAAAACAAGAAGTTTTAGAACTACATATAGAGAAAAGAGCAGAAAATATGTAATAACTTCCTCTATCTGGTCCGCTTGATTGAACCAAAGACAAATTTTTGATTATGGTCTCAAAATGCATTTCAAAATGCCTCACTTTAGCTGAAAAGTTCCACATTTGTAGATGCTCTAGCACAAAAAACAAACAAACAAGCATTCAGCATAATTTGGATAGGACATTCATTAAAACCACTTTATGGTGTTTCTAAATATTTTATGAATCCAATGTGCAAGCTTTTTCAGACACAAATAAAGTCATTTGTCTTACCATGTCCACTGAAATTTACAGAAGGTGTTGATGTATTGATCCCAAGCTTTAAAAACAGCTTTTGAACAAATTGAAAACCCCAGGAAGAAAGCACTTAAGGAAAATGTGAAAAGAAGGAGCTAAGAGAGGAAAGAAAAAAAATAGAAGTATAATACAGCACAAAATCAAGGAAAGGAAAAAAGGAAAACTGAAAGGAAAGATTAAAAAGGGTAGGAAGGTGGAAACAAATAAAAAGGTAAGACAATCAGAAACAAAGAATAAAAGGAAAGATGGAGAAAAGAGAGGAAGATGGTAAAAAAATAAACTACTGAAAAACAAACTGGAGACAAGAGAAAGGGAAAGAAGTTTTTAAGGAAACAAAGAAAGAAATGCTGAAAAGAAAATGATTAAAGAGGAAAGTAAAAAATGAAAGAGTTATGCTGAGAGGGAGTCGAAAAAAGATGGAGCGCGAGGAGGAAATACTGTAAAACCATAAAGAAACAACATAAATGCTTTTTTTTTCCATGCAAGGAAATTATGGAGAGAACAATACATGGTTGGACATCTTACTATATCACATCTATAACTGTCCTCCTTAAATACTACTCATCTAAATTTACACAAAACAATTAGCTGCTAAAGTGACTTGTTCTTTCCTTTTTTTATGAGCCGACTGAACGATAAACGTTAGTATCATGTTGCATTTCCAAAAGGCGTATGTAAAGCATTAGCTTGAAGTTCTATTTTAGCATCAAACAACATTTTGTTGTAGAAAAATTATCTACTGTAGGCATACTGAGAGTTTCCTTAATTGAAAAAAAATGCAAAAATAAATGGTCAAGAAAGACAGGAAAGGATTGTTACTTTGGAAAAAGTTTGACTTTCAGCTGTTTCAATCAACCCCTTCATGTCCTGCTAAAAATATGCCTGTGTGCATCGAAGATCAGAGCCAGAGCAGAAGTCCAGATAGGTACCTGACCACCACAATGTTGTTTTGTTTGAAAAACCTTTTTTTTTTCTTCTAGGGGAGATTTTTCGCTGCTTAATGAGCCTGAGTGTCAACCAATCACCCTGACTGAGAGAGGGTCAGAGCACCAGCAAGGACTTTCAAATGCCTCCAGGGATCTAGCTCACCAATTATTACAACAAGCTATGCAGTTTGTGCAAAGACTAATCTGGTTTGCTTATTTGTGTGCATCCTACTTATGATAGACCTCTTCTGTCTAACCTTGTCTGCATATTATGCCTCACTGAAAGCTTAGACTGAGCAAGTCTTAAGACCCCTATGCCACTGGAAACATAAGCCTTCCTCAACCCCATAGAAGAACAACATCTGGAAAATTCCTGACACTTCCTCCTGTCATTTGTGTTCCAAAGCTGCTAGTTATGGAAAGAGGAATATCTATTCCAGGAGGAGACAAATTTAGGCAGGAGATGTAGATTTAGATAAACACAAGCATTCATTCACAACAGAACACTTTTAAATCCCTATGTAAGCTGTTAGTCAGTTTGATCTCAGCTAGTGCTACGGGAAATTTGTGCTGAGTTTCTCCTCCACAGATAAAAGTATAAGTATTATTTGGCTATTAAACTCATGCTCTTTATCGATCCTGGGCACTGTAGGTTGAGTCTGGGGCCACCCACACCTTCTATTAAGCGTATCTTCCTTCTAAAGAAGCTTTCCCTTCATACGTGCCCATGCATACATACTAGGGGTGGAACGATTCACAAAATCCATGGTTCGGTTCGATT
>NW_015150541.1:1588397-1601444 GCF_000732505.1 Cyprinodon variegatus | reverse complement strand
GTGTAATCGCTGCGCCTATGAGAAAAAGGAGCAGCGCATGAACCGAACAAAACACACGCGAACCGAACCGAGACAGTCGAACCGAACGGTTCTGACGGTTTTCATAAATCGTCCCATCCCTAATACATACCATGGGAGTTTGGTTCCAGGGGTCACCGATACACACTTATACTTAATATACCACCCAGAATAATATTGTGTAATTACCATAGGTTTTGAAGTACATAAATATATATCTAAGGGATACCCGCTGCTCTTGAAGCTTTTTTTTATTTCGGTTGTCTGTTGTCTTCTTTTTGCTGTCATACAGGTGTGGAACCAGACTTCTGGAAGTTACTGTATATATATCACTTCCATGTTATCTATTTTTGCAGTTTTTTTCATTGTCTCTCTTTTATTGCACTCTTTCCTGACTGTATCTCTTTTCCTCTCCCCTTAGTTCTTGTCCCCTCTTTCTTTCTCACCTCCATTTCTGCATGGGTGGATTTGGTTGGGCATGTGTCAGTTACGTTCACTGTATGTAATGTATTCCGTAAATTTAAATGATCATTTTTACTTGTTTATTGTTTACTGATCTGTCATTTGTAAAGTAAGTTTTTTTTTATTCTGTCCTAGCTCTGAGATGTTCACGATTTACACTTTTTACTCCTCCCACATATAGTCAATGGATGAGAGAGTACCCAGGCTTCCCTGCGTTGCTCAAACACTTCAAACAGCAGCGCCCAGGCTTGAACAGCTAAGGTGTTACTTTTTATTCCTTCTGCATCAAACACATCCTCGATCAAACATCACGCTCTTCAAACGAGGTGTCATCTGCTGCAGACCATTTGGGTTTGATATGAAGTAGTGTAACGAGACAAAGGCTGTACTGATACTATGATTGCCTGCCTCCCTCCTCTGATATCTTGTAATACAATACAGTAGCTAGCAACAAATCCAGGAAGAAAAAAAAACTGACACTGTGCGGATCTACATTTTTTTCATTCTGTTTTAATTTTCCTTTTCCAACCTAAAGCTGATTCATTGCTTGCCTTCATCGCTATTCCCTCTTGTTACTTTAAAAGCCCCAAACATTTATTTAAATTTAATTTTACATGATAGATCAACACAAAAAATAGATCATAATTGTGAATTATAAGGAATTGGATGGTTTTCAAATCATTCTAAAAAATAGAAATTTGGAGTGTAAACTGAAAATATGAAACAGTACCTAAACCTCTAAACCTCTCACAGGGCACTGTTTAAATTATTGTCCAAACTCTGGCAGATATGGCCTTGAAAAGCCACTAAAACATGGTGATCCATCTAAACTGACATGCCACACAAGAAGAGCATTAATTGAAGATTCAGGAGCTACAGAGATTCACACCTTAGGTAGAATAATCTGCTAATAGGTCAACTAGTGGTGGCCCTAACCACAAGTCTAGGCTTTTTCAGTGGAGCCATAAGACTTCTTGTTTTCTACAACGCATGTAGAAGAAACCAAAAAACATATGAAAGATGTTCTGCATACATTGACAATACATTTAGTGATGCAAAACAAATGCTAAGCTTAACTTTTAACACAATATTTTAACTGACAAGAGGTGGTGGAACATTGAGCTATGGGGAAGCTTATTATTCAGTATGAACTGGTAAGATGCTTTAGGTTGATAAAGACAAATATAAGACGATCATAGAAAGAAAAAAAAAACTCTAAGAAAGACCTCAACTGAGTAGAACGCTCAATTCAATATAATCCATTTTATCTCTATACCACAGCATATTACACCTCAATGCACTTTAAATAGATAATTCAACCAGACCATACAGTCAGATTTTTCAAAGTTTTCTATCAAAAGACAACCTTAGACACACAGAATCAAAATGGAGTGGTCTTAATCACATCATATTCATGATTTAGAATGACCTGGTCAACATCCTGTCCTAATTCCAGTTGAGAATCTTTGGCAAAATTTGAACTTTTATTTTCACAGATGTTATGTGTTCCAGCTTTTTACCATATTTTGCACTTTGCTTTGGTACATCGCACAAAACCCTTGTAAAATAAATAAAAAAAATAAATAAGTTAGTGGTTTTGAGTTGAAAAAAGTGTGAAAAGTTTTTTTTTACTACTTTTCTTAAGTGCTGCATGCACACAAACAGGAAAGCTACAGTTTCTGATTCCTGTATCTGTGAGGCAGAGTGTAGGAAACCACTAATCCAACTGAAGACTGACCACAAATCAAAAGCAGCTCTCTAATGTCCTACCTGTTTACACAGGAAACCAATCTATTTGTACTATGTACAATTTAAAACACACTTTACTTGTGGCTTGCTTCTGTGTTTTTTTAGACTAAAATGAACACAAGTGTCTATGGTTTCACTACCTAGTGCCTAGCAGGGGAAGCCTGCAGCCTCATGCAGGTCGACAAACTAAAAACTCAGCTCCAGTCCAATTTGCTACAGGTTTCCCCGAGGAGAGAGAAGCAGTGTTGATTTTGGCACACCCTCCCAGAACCAGCGAACAAATCCTGCCTTTTTTTCCAGAAGAGTTGGCTCAGGAACTCACTGGAGAGCTAGGAAAGAAGAGGAAGAAGGAGGGGGAGAAAGGGCAGAGAGAGGGGCGAAAAACAGCCCCAGGGCTGGAGTGAGATATTGTATGCATGTGCACTCAAGCACACGGTTTGTGGCCAGCTGCTTAAGGATTTTTCTGAGGAGTCAAGATATCCACAGAGTGAATGGAGTGAGGTAGAAAGACAGAGAGAGAGAGGCTGCTTATGCCAGTGTTACTCGGGTCTGCTACTGGGGTAACAGAGAGACATTATCTGCACTGTTATAACACAATCTGTAGTATAAGGTAAACAACTTTTTGTGAGATTTAGCAGAATACACCGTGATAAACCTTTACAGTCCAACTTCACCAACCTCAAGGGTCCAAGAACTGACCTCAGATTTTCTATGTTATTCCCTTTAACACTTATAAGCTCCAAATCACTATCCGTCATTTTCTTTGATTTCATTCTAAGTTTACAGATGCCTTATGGGATGCTGTTATGTTTATATAACTTGTGGTATAATTTTTTTGTATCTGCACATTGGGAAAGGCCAGGATTTTTTCCTCCTGGTTTGAAACCGAGCAGGATAAGAGCTGTTGCCAAGGTTGCAGCTCCACATTTTCACAGCCATGCTTGTCAAAGGCTGAAAGGGCTCAAGCCCTTGAAACACCTTCTGGCCAGCTCGCCCTTTCTGCATTCGACAGAAACTGCTAAAGGCGACACAGAAAAAGAGAGAGCAGCTTGGAGGATGCGAGAGGGATGAGACCAGCAGGAAGGGGGTCTGCATTTGACTGATATATCAAACCGTACCAAGCTGTGGCTGACTGAATAATTGTGAGGGACAGGCTGTGGACCCCCCTGAGCCAGAGTGCAGCCCAGAATAATACCTCTGCTTGGGGCTTCCTCTCACAGCCTTGCACTGAGGCCTTGATGGTGGTGCCATGCAAAGCCAGTTAGCAAAGCCAATGAACAACCTAAAGTAGGCTGAGACGGCAGTACATTTTTGAAACTTTAACCCACTCTAGCTCCACCTTACACAAAACGATAGAGACATTTCACATGTCTAAGCTAAAGCTTTCCTGAAGAGATGTTTTGTGGTGCTACGCTGTGGATGGACAGCCCATTCAGGCTGTTTTCAAGGGTTTTGTCAACCAAGAATTTAGATTGGAGTCTTACATGACCTTTCATAGGGGTCACTGGTTGGATCTGTTGGAGCTTTTGTTGGCACACCTGGGTGATGGAGCCTTGACAGAGCAACAGGCTCCTCTTTCAAGTTGTTTTTTTTGTGTGTGTGGGGCTGCTATAGGCAGAAAAAGAAACCCTACATTGAGCAAACTTGGGCAAAGGAAACAATTTTGTCGAACATATCTAATGGTTTTCATAAAAACACTATTGGAAATTAAAAAACAAAAATGAACACAGACAAGAAGGAACATACTATAAATTAGTCCTTTAGTTCAGTTCTTTGCTAAATATACTGTGTACTTTTTGACATTTTCATGAAAATTACTTGTAAAAATCTTCACAATGTATGAATTTCTATTCTGTCAATGTACAAAGAAAGCTGGAAGAATTCCCTTGTTCTTATTGCTCATAATATACTATGACAATGAATCCTAATTATACCTCATTTCAACAAAGCAAACGTGTATTTCAGTCCTCGTATAAACTTCAAAACCATTTTCTGCAAAAAAATATTTTAGTTTATCATCGAACGTGTAAAAGTAAAAGAGATAATATTCAATGTAAATTTCTGTACGTTGTGACACAAATAGAGGTCTTAAAAATTATAGAGTGAGCTAAAAATGAATGAAATAAAAATAAACTAGAGAGTTGATCTACAGCTTTGTGGACAAAATAAAATGTTGATTCTAATGGTCAGAGGAGAAAAGGCAAACTGATTTTTAGAATTATAAATCAGCTTTATTTTCATTACATTGGCAGCGAAATTCACTCTCTGCATTTAACCCATCCCCTTGGGGAGCAGTGGGCTGCCATTATTTGGCACCCATGGAGCAGTGCGGGGATTAAGGGTCTTGCTCAGGCAACCAGAGTGGCAATACTACATTACTACTACAGTAATACTACATTACTACCACAGCAATACTACATGATTATTGCATTACTACTTATGGAATATTACATTACTACTACAGCAATACTACATAATTATTGAATTGCTCCTACAGCAATACTAAATCACTACTATAGCAATACTACACGATTATTGCATTACTACAACATGCTACAGGAATACTACATTACTACTACAGCAATACTACATGATTACTGCATTACTACAACAGGAATACTACATTACTAGTATAGCAATACTACATTACTGCTACAGGAATACTACATTACTACTACAGCAATACTACATGATTACTATAGCAATACAACATTACTACTACAGCAACACCACTCCCCAGGTTTTACTGGAGTCTGCCTTAATCAGGGTTGAACCCACATCGAAAGGGTCCAAAGCAGAGATCTATTATCCTCTGAGCCAACCAACCAGCAAATTAAAACAATAGACTGCTGCATTATCAGTACATTAAATATCTACTTCTTACAAATGAGTTATGTACAGCTGGCATCCCCAAGGTCGATCCTCGAGGGCCGCTGTCCAGGCATTAGAGGTTTCTCTGCTTCTCTCTCCTCGGGGAGGTTTCTCTGCTTTAAATAAATATAGGTAAATATACTCTCATGTGTTTTCATAATGAATTATGAAATCTGATGTTGTGAAGATTCAGTTTGTGGTTGGTATGAGTTGATTTCTAAATATTTACTGCAATCTTGCAGCGTTTTCTGGCAAAAATATAATTTTGACAAATTTGAAAGGCATGCCATCTTCTAGACATTTACACACCCAGAGGCTGTGTAAATGTTCTCACTGATTATAACTGCCGCAGAGGTCACGACGGAGCAAGTTGGACTGAAACCAAAAGTGGGGGTAAGTTAAACAATATTAGTTTGAAAACACATGGCCTGGTCAGATGAATGGCAATTCCAGCAACAACATTTAGATGGCCAGGTCAGATTTTCCAACTAACAAAGCAACTGGGCCTTGTGATGACTCCTGTCTGATCCTTCTTGAGAAGCTGCTGGCTACAGTGCATTGATGTCACTTCCTGCTCCATCTGCTGCACCAGCTTTCCTCTACCCTTGTCTGGAATGTTCAGTCTAATTGTGTATAACCAAAGCCTGGACCCCGGACTCACCTGCTGCTTCCGTTCCAGCATTCTCCTGTTAGGTGTTAGTTAGTCAATTACCCTGCAAGATATATGGTAGAATTTCTTTCCTGATAAAAAAATGCATAAATGGATAAAAACTACAAGTTTGCTATGTACCATATCTAATCTTAGCATTCACTTAGGCAATTCTGAGCAGATGTTACCTGGATAAACAAACACAGCTGAGTTAAAGACTCCTCTCAACCACTAACTGTTGCATCCTTACCAGAAAATCTGGGAATTCTGAAAATAGCTCCAAGGCCTCTGGCATTATTGTAGGGATAGAGGTGGATGATGAAGAAAAAAAAAACAGCCAGAAGCCACAGCAGGACTTTGTCGGACCAGACTTTGTTTGGATATATTCATTCAGAGATTACACGGTTTGCTACTTGTTTTGGCTTCTTCGTGCATTGGGTGTGCTTTGCTTCTAAACCACAGAGTAATGAAAAAAAGGGAAGTCAAATGAAGCCTGCACAATTTAAAAATGTAAAGAATAGAGTCATTTAAAAACTGTGAGTAATTCTTAGGCTGGTTGACATTATGGTAATCACTTAAATGACACAACTAAAGACACACAAGTTGAGCTACGGTTTGTTAAAAGGGCCTTCTCTTAGAATTTTGGAAACATATCATAAAGTATCAACAAGCTTCCATTGGAATTAGAACAAGCAGACATTTGAGGAACTCACCGTCATTGCCTCTGTGGGTGCTGTGATCTTAAAGCAGATTTTTCAAAGCTCATCATAAAGGAAGAGTTCAGCTAGGTCAGCTCCCTTTTTGAACACCTGGCACCTGCTTTTCTCATTTGCAAGCGGAAGCCACATCTAAAAGAAACATAAAGTCCTGATTATCCTCTTTCCTGTTTACCTTTCAGATTGAAGTAGGAGCAATAGAAGTGTAAAACATTGCCCATCATACCTTCTACTGTCAAGACATTTCCTGTGGTCTCTGCTGATTAATCAAAGAGCTTCATCATAAAGCACTGATGTTCGCACAACCTGTCAGCGCCTCAGTGTATGATGTCTGGATACCATCACGCCCTTACAATGGTAACTGGAGTGGAACTATGCATGCAATAAAAATAAGGGTTTGCCTGCGAGCACGACGCAAGATGTAATGCAAACTAAGTTCTTTTTTTGTTATTCAACAACCAGCAAAGCATCCCAAATAAGTTCAAAGCCTCTCAGACATTTTACCTAAAAAAAAGTGCTTAGACATGTGTTGATATGGGTCATGAAGAGTCATGTCTTTATCTGCATGGAGGCCAGGGACGTATATTAAGCTTTGTAAATTATATTGCAAATCCAAGAGTCCCAGTATTTATTACACAGTATAATACCTCAAAAAAATATATATTTTTTAATGTTTTGATTATTATGGCTTACAGAGAATAAGAATCCTTAATTAAGAGTTTTAGAAAAAATGAATGTGGTGAAAGACAAAGATAGCCTACTGTGTTCTTTTTTTGTGTTCGAGTCAGACAAGTTTGCTGGGCACTAACACAATTCTTACTGAACCAATTTTTGGTAACTTTGGCAGTGTGGGGCGTCAAAAAATTCTACTGATAATGAAACTAGCATTTATATAATGCTTGTCAGCAGAAGGACACATAATGTGCTCTAGAAATGTCCTCGTAGATAGCTAGTTCCCCGATGACTCGGCCATTGTAGGCTGTGTTTTTGAGGGGAACAAGCTGGAGTATCCATCAGCCATCATGAACTTTGTGGACTAGTGTGAGAAGAGCCACCTGTGTCTTAACACCAGTAAGAACAAAGAGATGGTGATTGACTTTAGGAGAAGACCCCCGCCTCACTCCCCCATGAACATCCAGGGGCAGGACATAGAAACTGTGGAGTTTCAAATACCTGGGTGTTCATGACAATAATTAACTGGTGTAGACTCATAACACCGACACCTTGTACAAAAAGGGCCAGAGACGCCTCCACCTCCTGAGGAGGCTGAGGTCCTTTGGAGTAAGCAGGCCCCTGCTTAAAACCTTCAATGACTATGTGGTGGCATCAGCTCTCTCCTACGATATTGTCTGCTGGGCCTCTGGCAGCGGAAAGCAGGAAAGAAAGAGACTGAACAAAAAGGTAAGAAAGGCCGTATCTGTCCTAGGCTGCGCTCTGGACTAAGTGGTGGAAGTGGCTGAGAGGAAAATGATGTCCAAGCTTACATCCATCATGGACAACACCTTTCACTCCCTTCCCGACTGTAAAGGAGCAGAGCAGCTCCTTCAGTGAAAGACTTTTACACTTTCAAGACTACTTATAATCAAATAATAATGATTACACAAATTAACTTGTGATATAGACCAGGCATTTTAAATGTGCAGAAATTTGTTTGAAAAACAAATTATTTTGAATTCCTTCTCAGATTTCGCAAAAGTGGCTTTTTTTTTCTTCCTATACAGCATGCAGTTCCTATAGATTTCACTTACATGTTCATAATGCAGTAAACAGTAAATATATTTAACTTGTCACTTCTAAACATTGGAAAAAATCTGCTTGGTTCAGAGCCCCCTACATAGGGACGTCTTTTGTTGTTATGCTTAAATGAGAATATATTAAAGCACTGGTTATTCTGCTTTATATAGAACTTCTGTGGTTGGTACATAACGTCCGTGGTTGGTACTTGGAGGCTTTTCCTGTAATTCAGTTGGGAGTCCTTCATTTTTTGGCTCTACAGAGCAGAACTAAAGAAAGTGAGGGAGTGAAAGAAGAGCCTACTATTTAGAAGGCAAAGTGTGTGGCCATGGCATCGTGTCACACCTAACCAGCAGAACCCTGTTCTAATCCAGGCGGTAAGACCAACAGGAAAAAGCTCCTTTTAGCATATCTGGGAATGAAAAATTGCAATTTTTAGAAAGAAAGAAGTAAAAATTGGGCACCTGTAAATACACACTCACTTGAGCCTGTTTTTATCTACCGTAAAAACTCTTTCAACCCACTGACTTTAAATCTGGCCACATTTACTTGGTCTCTGCAGTTGTCAACTGGACTCATTGGCCGTTTCTCAATTCACTAGAATGCAAGTACGGACTTGTGTCCTCGCCAAGTATGTTCTTGAGAAGAACACAGGAAAGTATAGACTTGAATGGGAGCACACAGCATAAATCTTGGTCAATTGGAACAGAATTGTACTCGTGACGTCACCACACACTTGCCTAGTCTGGAGCTACATTTCACCTCCTGTTATTAATAGTCTGTAGATAATAATAATTTATTCATTTTTCTCATTTAGTGGTGGAATAATGATTAACACAGTCAAATAAACACAAATCAAATGAACATTTTGCCAAATAAAACAAATAAATCATCATCATAGCCAGTGGTCCTTCACACAGGGCTATGCAGAGAGAGGGCCGCTGCAGACAGGCTGTGGTTAGCCCTGGCTGCCGTTAGCCTAGGAGGTCAGTTTATCCAAGCCAAGGACCCCCAAACTCATGGCGAGATGGAGTGGGGACCCCCTAATTATATATAGTTTGAAATTGTGTTATATCAAACTGGTCCTATAGTCACTTTATTACAGATGGTGTCATGTAGCAAAGGTAATTTTGCCATGGGATTATTAAAGTATTCCTGATTTGGATTTAGATTCCTTGTTGATGGGACAGGCGTACTTTTATTGAACAACAGCAACAGAAAAGACAACTTTTAACTTTCAATGGAGCGCACCATTGAAAGCTGGTGCTGGCGCAGTGCATGCTGGGACAGCTGTCAGTCTGGAGAACGGACAAGTCTGCTCTGATGCATACTTGGTAAATAGGAAGGGGCAAGAACAACATCCAGGGACTTTGACCGTTCTCGGTCTGCTGTTCTTGTGAATTGGAACAGTACTAGGGCTGAGGCTGATGACGTTTCACGAGTACATGAGAACGCACAAATACACATATTGAAAAACGGTCATTATTTTTGCCCATTTAGCTGTTGGACATGTTCAATTAACTGCAGGAATCTCAGATCAAGGTTCCCACAACCTTGCAAAGTAGGTAGACAAAATGTTTGTTTTTGTTTTACTAAATCTGCTTCTCTCCCTAACCAGATACAGCCAGGAGTCTAAAAAAGTTTAAATCTGTACTCATCACACCATATAAGCTTCCTTTATTAATTCACAATCAAACTGTTATCTTTTTTATCAAACCAAAGGCTTTTAAACTAACCTGACCAACAAGTAATTTACTTTAACAAATAAATTTGCTTAGTCTCAAATGTTTTGGTGTCCTTTACATTAAAGTGGAACGCCTACATGTTATGAATGGTGACTTACCATAAAGAATAAATTATGAACAGTTCAATTTGTGCCTTCAAGTCGACCTTCCCATAGGAAGGCGCTACCTGGATATCTATAACGGAATATCTTCAGAACGGCTCCTAATGACACAAAACTCTTATGGGTGAGTAGAACATGATGTAATAACATAAAATCAAGGGCCCAATGTAAAAAAAAAAAAAAATGGCGTTCCCCTTTAAACCTACTGTACATCTCTGTGGTTGTTTCATATGGTTTAATTTCACCAAATATTTAGGGGGTCATTGGTCATAATCATTTAAATTTATTTTGCCTACCAAATATATCTTTTGCAAGGAAGAGGTTTCCCAGTTTCTGAAATTAGATACTGGATTATAAGCAGATTGCAAGAGAAAGGTGAGCAATTTGATAAGTGGCATGGTTGGTCCTTAGCTTGGAGAAAGTATGCATGTCAGCAGAAGGAGAATAGATGATGGGAGCTCAGACGAGAAGTGTTGCTGTCCATACCTTCAAGCGTTTCAGTTAATTGCACTCACCTGTTTTTTCTTGCACGCTGATGTTTTGAAGCCAGTGTTTTCTGTTCACATTCTGTAGCTGTCACCTCGTTTTCATTCGTGGTGATAAGTACACTCATTTTCATAAAATATACATCCTTCAACATGCACCTGCCATGGCCCTTTTGGAGCTTTAGTCCCGCACAACCACAAATCATGACATGATATTCAGATATCATTTGACATAAGTAACTGTGAGGCTGGGGGAAGGGAAATCTTCTTGCAATGTAAAAGTTGTGGTCTTTTAAAGTGGTATTTGATAACTATGCTTACTGATCCATCAGTACCTAATGTCATTCATTAAATGAGAGAAGTCCTTTTTTATTTTGACATGTTTTTCTTTCATTGTGATCTCTTTTTTTGTGAAATACCCAAGTCCCTTCTGCAGCAAAGCATCAACACAGCGTAGTACCACCACCTCCTTACTTAGAAGGTTGGCTAGTGTGCAAGGCATGTCTTCAAAATGAGTTTTGTCCCTGACTGCATTTGCAAACTGTAATCTAGTTTTTCCATGTTTCTTTTAGTGTGAAGGCTTCTCGTTCTATTAAAGGACTCGCCTCATGGATAATGACACATTTTTCGAGTTTCATCAGTTCAGCGGCTTTTTTTTAAATGGCTAATTTACAAGCTTTACACCACAACACATTTATCCACATACATTTTCTATTTTTTCTATTTTGAATATTTATCTTATTTGAAACGTGTGATATTAAAACAGTTATATAGATATAAAATGCATCCCCTAGTGTACCCAGTCTTGTTTCAAATGCTGTAATCACCTCATCAGTTGATTTCATGAACCTTTTCCAAATTATTTAGAGGCAAAGTAATCTGGGTGTTACTGTAACTTTTCCCCTCAGGATTACTGTTTCACATTCTGGCATTTAGGAAATAGAACTAAATGTGATAAACTGAAGTCTTTTCTCTTGCATGGATTTGTAATTTATTTTGATAAACAGGCTCCCTTTTCTGTGATAATTTGGGAAGGTTTTTGAGTTTACTTTTTTCTTCGTTTTTTCAGTTACCGGGCATCAATATCAACATGTTACCTAATATGTTTAGAGCTAGCCCTTTACTGCTTCTGGAAATCTGAAAACAGTTTCGTTCCATCTGTCAATTATTTTTGAAACTGTTGGTAAATCAGAAACTTGTTATTTTGTCTACAAATGTTGGATTGTAAGATATTGCTGAGATAAGTGTAGAATGGGTGGTCAAGAAATAAAGAAAGAAATGGAAAAAAACCAAGAAAACACCAGCCCTTATGAATTGTATGAGCTCCCATCTAGTTGAATTATAGATTTGCTCTGGTTTCTTTTTGCTGGAGTGATTGACAGAAGGGGTAGTACACACATCTTTAGAACGCATGCCCCTACCATGGAAATAAAACCTCCAACTGCACCATAGTGGATCGGCAACTGTTCATATACCTACAGTTGGGAATTAAATATTTTGAGTGAGAAAAACTTGCTTCATTTTATGATTATCAAAGAACCAAACTACGTTTACAGAGCACAGGTGCTACAGGGGGGTTTCTGCATCACTATTTTGTTGCTTTATTTGTTAATATTATTCCAAAGCAAGCAAAATGCTGAAAAAACCTAACATTAAACACAATGGAAAATATTAACAAACTAAAACATTATTTTAAATGTGTTTTTTATTTACTTATTTTTTTTACAGTTATTCAAATTTGTGTGTGCTGTTGATGCTCTGTCAAGATGTGCGCAGATATCTGTTGAATATACAGCTTTGTGAAAAAAATTAACTTATACACAGCAAATATGGCTGAGATAAGAGTATATGGAAATAAAAGATTTACAGAAGGGGTTTGTTCATTCACTCAATAATGTAAATTTTAGGGATGATTGAAACTGGGCGTGCTTATATTAAAAACTAAATATAATTTTGGTATTAAATCTGTTAGGATTCCTTAGAATACCTGCATGCTACAAGAAGTTTCCTAACTGATCCTAGAAGAAAAAAAAGAGAGAATCCTAAAAGATCCAAAGAAATGCATAAACCATGGAAACAGTCATATTATGGTTTTTGTCAAGTTTTCTAGAGAACATTAAAAGCATGAATGTCACGCTCTGCATCTATTACCGCAAGCAGCTTAGATTGACCATACATGCTCGTCAGATTAAATTTCTTCTTGAGCTAACCTATAATTTTCTTCAACTGAATAAAAACAATACTGAAGTAATAATCTTTGGAACAGTAGAGAAGAGATCTAAAGTTAGTAACAGCTTCATTCGCTTCATCTAGTAACCACTGATCAGGTCGAAATCTAGGTGTAGTACTGGATTCAGACTTGAGCCTCCAAAAGCATTTAAAGACAATTACAAGGTCGGCTTTCTATCACCTGAAGAACATTTCCAGGATTAAAGGACTAATGTTTCAGCATGATCTGGAAAAACTAATCCATGTGTTTACTTTTAGTCGAATTGATTACTGTAACGGTGTTTTCAA
>NW_015150541.1:1571221-1586024 GCF_000732505.1 Cyprinodon variegatus | reverse complement strand
ATGTCTCTTTTACCTCCTCAATCCAAGAACAAATGCACTTTTAAGAAAAAATTACTTATTTAGATTTTGATTTTTTCCAGTGAGGTTATTTTTATCTGTTTATGACAGCAATGTTGACTTGCTGATTAAATTTTACATTTTGGTATTCCTTATAATATGCATACTGTATTGATAATTTTTAGTTACTTCTATTTCTTGTGGATGAAGCAAGACATTATTGAGGCTTCAAAGCCAAACCATTCCCTGTTTGTAGACAGCAGAGCTCATTTTCATTAGCTGGAATGAAAAGTTCTGTTGTAAAGTTTATCTTCTGAATAACTTTTCTGTTGCTGTGTGCATATTATAGACCCCAGATTGAGAGGCATGTATTTTAAATTTGACACCTTTTACTGTTTTATGATATAGATTTTTTAAATAATAGGGAAAGTGGGATTTACAATGTTTTCAACCATAAAAACAACAAGAAATATAAAAAGACTTGTAATTGAAAATCTGGAGATATTTAGGACTTCTTTAGGCTTAAACGTCAGATCTTGAAATTTAAGGTATTTATAACTTTACTTGGACCTTGTAAGGCATTTAAATTAATAAATCACAGCCAGTCCAAGTACCTGACTTTGTCCCACCCTCTATGCATCCCACTTCTGCAGCCTTACACTATTTAATCAGGTCCAATCTTTAAAAATCAGCAAAACCATTCTTCTCCCTGATTGAGAGGAAATGTGTTTCGCATGTCAACTAGTGGTTAACCTCAGAAAAAGTTTCCCCGGTGTTAATCTTGGACGAGCATCTGAGCTTATTATTGTGGAAAAGCTAATTAAAAATCAGTTAACATCTCTGCACATACCTTTTCTGCTTGAAAGAAAAAGGGGAAGAAGAAAAAGATACCTGAATAGGCTCAGTGTTCTTAGCTGTAACCGAAGGACCCATGACTGCACGTAATCTGCAAATTATATAACTTGCGCACCATTTCCCTATGTAATTCAGCAGGAAACAAAAGGACAGTTATTTGAGGGGAGGCAGTTTTTCCAGCGCAGCACTGGCATGAGCTCCCAGAGAACAGCCTCGCTCTCTTTCTCTCTTCCTCTCTTCCTCTCTCACCACCATGAAATGAAAATTTACATTCGCTTAGTGGCGATGTGGCGCTCGGTGGAAGATGGCTGTATTTTTAATGAGAGCAGGGAGATTTAATTACCTCTGTTTTAGCAGGCTCGATTTCAACAGCGCAATGACAAGGGATACACAGTGCAGGGAAGAGGTGGCACATGATATTTCTCTGCTCACATCCCAGCGGTCACCGAGCGGAAAAGGCGCTGAGCTAACAGGCACTGGGGCTGCAATTAATCCAAATTTATTCCACCACCACTGTATAACGCTGATCTGAAGGAGGCCATGGAAATATTCAGACAGCCTCCACATGTCAAAGAAAAAAACAAAAAACAAACAAATACAGGCTTAGAAAAAAATACTGTATTCCCCTGTTGTTTTGGTGCGTAACACTCAGGTTTCTTACTCTGATTACTAATGTAGTGAATGTTTCCCAAAGGCCACATTTTTACAGCATATCCAAAACTGCTCCAAGGCTACATTTGACATCTTCATAGTAATTTTTCTCTACAAATCTTACGCGTCTCCACACAGGTGATGACAGGATATCAGACGCCGTTACTAGTCTGACAAATACCCAGATAAATGCCTTCTTCTGCAAACTGAGTCGTTAAGTTTGTCAAAACACATCATTAAACTTTGGTTTTTGTTATTAGGATATTTGTGATAAACCAGCAAAACGTAGTGCATAGATGTAAATAGTATTTAAAATGTGGCATTTTGCTGCAGCTGTAGTTGTTTTGGGCTATATCTCAACCTATTTATTCATTACTTTTAGTTTACAATGAGGTGCCAGTTTGAGAGAGGGGAAAAAACTAAAAGATTAGTGAAATGCATATAGCCATCAGAGGTGCCATATAAAAATCAGAGAGAATAAAGTTTAAGCCAGGAACATGTCTCTTTTGCTTCAAACACCGATAGAATGTAAGGTTTATTCTGCATTTAAATCCCCTTCCTCATGTTAGATGCTCAATGTTGATGTTTTTTTTTTTCTGGCATTTGTAGCATGTTTGTGAAAGTGCAGTGCAGGCATATTTTTAAGCCATAGAAACCTAGATCTGTAAGAACCAAATGTACTGTGCTACTTTATGTAGTTTGCAATATCAGACTCACATTTTGAGCTATCAGTGTCAGGCTCAGAGTGAGTTCAAAGTTAAAAAAACCATAGTAAATAGTTGATACAATGGATTGATGTTTGGCTGTGATGCCATCCTGGAGAGAAATATCAGCTGTGCTTCTTCCATCAACACCGATGTTTATAGATGCTGGAGATCGGCCTGTTTTCCAGTGTGGTCCTGTTTCTCTGACTGTGACTGGCTGGATGTGCTCTCTTCATCCTCTGACATGGGGGCTGGCTCGTGGCTCGTCTACCTGGCTGTGTGTTTCCTGGACGGTGCCGCCTTTTGCAGCTGCTCTTTGTGTCTCTGCTTCTGTCTCCTTGAACCCCAGTCGGCCCCCAGTCGGCCCTGTTAAAAGGGAGTTTTTCCTCTCCACTGTCGCTACAAGCATGCTTAGTGTGAGGGATTGTATTTGAGTCAATGAGTCGATGCAATCAACTGGTTTTCCTTAGATAGAAAACTTTGAATCAATTTGACTGTATGATCTGGTTGAACTGGAAAGAGCCTTGAGATGACTTGTGTTGTGAATTGGCGCTATAGAAATAAACTGAATTGAATTGAATGTTTTGCACTTTAATGGACTCGGGAAAGTTTTGCACTTTCTGTTCCAAACACCATCAAAACTAAACTTAGACACAAATTGTAATTATTTTTGGTCAACATGTTTTATATTAGTTATTTGTTGGAATCTATTGTAATGGCAATTGTGATATATTCTTTATTTTTCATTTTTGAGCAGTAAAAAGTATTGACATGGAATGTCACACTCAAACACGGAGGGTTGAGTTGCAATGTTTCTGGTTCTGTGAGCAGAGTTTTGCAACTAAGTCAGACTCAAAACAGTTATAACATCAGTGCAACGCAGACCTGAAGCACAAACCGAGGGCTGAATTCAGAGCAACGTTTATTTAATTAGAAACATTGCAGCAGATTTTGGTGATTATGTGCAGACTATAAAGAACATTTGTCTCTGAGCATGTTAACTAATTACAGATCTTAATAATGTGTGGTTTAACTTCTAAGACTATCTATTAACCAGCTACCTACATTAACGAACTTCAAGGCTGGAGCCTGAAGAAAAGTATTTTTATTTTCTTGATAAATCAACCAATAATAAGCACCCAATTAAATTAATCAGTGGAGACATTTAAAATGATATACCTCCACCTGCTACGGAGATAAACAAATTACATTATAGCTCATTTTCTACTAAAGCTTCAGGATTGAAGGCCTCTGTCAAGAAGTTAACCCTTTAACTGTTTGACCATTTGCACAGTGAAATGCACTGTGCACTTGCACTACTCACTTTGACTGAATATTGATTTGCACTGCCAACTGCTTATATTTGCACTGCCGACTGTTTATTCACAGCACCAATTGTTTACATTTACATCTGCAATAACGTACTTTAACTGTAATATGCAATTACCTTCCACTGCACTTTAATTAAGATAGCTTCTGGCCAAACTTTATTTATTCATTTTATAGTAAAGCCCATCTGTTTATATGCTATTGTACATAACTGTAAAAACCCTATTTATAGTAATATCCACCTGTATTTTATAATCGGTACATATCCAGCTGTAAATTTAGTTCATAACACTAGTTATCTATATATTATTTTCATCTATTAGTAAGATTCTGTTTATAATGGTATTCATCTCTATACTTATTCAGTAGAAACCTATGTCCTGTATTTATGGAACCATTATTTATCCTGCACATGCTGCTGTTGCACTTCTAAACTGCATTTCGTTGCCTTGTACCTGTACCTGTTTAATGACAAGTTGAATCTAATCTAATCTAAATGCAGGTTGGAGGTTGACAAGGCAGTTAAAGTGTTTAAAGAAATGCTGGGGTTTTGGGCTAAGGAGCTAAACCAGAGACTGCTTACAGTATGTTGACATCCAGAGGGAGTTTTGGTTTTGCAAAACAAAACATTAAATAACTAAACACTGAGAATTCAGACAGAAAAAAAGTCAAATATCAAAACTGTAAACATTGAAAGCTCCTGGAGTAGCTTCTAGTCACACCCTAGATGTAACCCTAATGTAACTTAAGTAACACCGCAGTGACACTGAAACCATCTCTTATTTTTTTTTAAACTGCAGAATAAAATAAGAATTTGAGAATTCAATGCTTGAATTTTAAGTGTTTCATCAATGCAAGCTCTCAGTGTTTTTGTTCCATATTCGTTGCCATTACTCAGATTTCAAGTTTCTCAGGTTTCAGTTTCAAGTTTCCCTGTTTGTAACAGATTCATACAAAAGATTTGACATCCAAAGCTTAACATCATCTCTTTTTGACAGATTTCATTAGTGCTTTCATGCTGTTTTTCTTTTTCTGATTGATACATCTGTTTTGAAAAAGAAGCCTGCACAAAACTGGAAGGGAAAAATTATTAGAAAATATATGATTTATCCCCTTTTAAAGGTAAAGTTGTTCAAATGATCTTTTTAACTGAAACAATAATCCATTACATGATTGAATGGAATAACTTAACAGTGACAGTGCAGATCTCAATAGTACAGAAAAAAATAAATCTTCCTGGTCATGCACAATCATTTTCAGTCAGTGTCATGATTTAATCAGAAAAGTGATGGAAGTTAGAGGCAATAATGGAGCTGCCCAGGGATACTGCCTGTATAGAATTCCTATAACCCAATTATTTTAATCCAAAAGTTCATTATTTATTAATTCAGTGGGTCTGCTGGGTTATAATTTAGCTCCGAGAAATTGAAACTCAGCAATGTAGCAATTATGGGGATGTTCAGCACTGGATACCATATTCACCTCCAGCTAATGTTTATAATATTCAGAACCTACCATGGGTTCCATTCCTCCCTATCATTATGAGTCCTCACTGCACGGCAACTTTGAGTCAAACATGAGAATTGTTGGAGGCAATGTGTTCCTTGGGGTTTAGTGGAAATTAAACTTTTAGAAATTGGTTCATGCCAATCAATGTTGCATTGAAAGGGGAGGGAGAAGCAAACTAAGGGAGAGATGCAGAAAGAAAATAATGAGGCCAATAGTGCAGGAAGGATGAAGGATGATGATTGGAGTGACAGTGACTGAAGGAAATAGAAGGAGGAGGAGGGGTAAGAGGGGAGAGACAAACAGGGAAGCACCCAAACTCTCTGAGTTCATCCTTGGCTCAATGTACCCATACTCCACAGCAATACTTTTTGCAAACTGCCAATTCACTCTAAGCTGAACTCCATTGCTCTGTCCTAGCCTCCCCTAAGACTGTTTGGATTTGAACAGGCTCTAGGAGTAACCCCCCCTCTCTGTCCCCACATCTTTGCCCCCCCGCCAGCCAAGAATCACATTGAGTCCAGAGACCCAGAGACTGCCAGGCCCTTCTGATGACTCCCAGCTTGGCCATAACAAGTGGCTGACAGCTTTATTTACATAAGATCAGCAGGCAGCATGGAGAACCAGTCCAGGCTAAGTTACGCATACATACATAAACAGTGAAAAAAGGCAGATATGTCATAGTAACGCTTGGAGAGGGTATAAATAAAGGCAATGCTCCAAATAAATGCAGCAGAGGTTTCGTCAATGGGATATTTGCCCTCAGGGTGAAGATCCAAGCATTTGTTTTTTTCTGAGTTTTTCCACATGAGTGCAAAGGATGATGGGACCCTGGGGAAGAGGGGCCTTTAGACCTCTATATCCGCCTTCGTCATACATCTCTCATCAGCCGATAGCAAGGAGAGGGGAGTGAAGTATAGCCCTGCTGATTGATGTTTAACTGTTATATTAGGGCTAATGCGCCTCTTTGACCTTTCACCTGAACAAGAGTGATGAACTCTTTCAAAAAAATAATACGTCTTTGTTTGTTTGGCAAAAAAAGGAAATCATGACTTAAGGGAGATAAAAATATGCTCTGAATTCCAGACTGCAAGGCTGATCCCGAATCTGCATTTTGCATCAGGCTTTGGCTTCTGTTCCAACTTGAAGTGGCTGCTCATTATTAGGAAGACTTTCCCATTTCAACTCAGGGCATCAGATTTGCAGGTTTGTTGCTGCTTATTTACCTCGATGGATAGCTGAGAGGTGATAGGGGGTGGGGAGTATGTGCAGTGTCTCTCAGACTGACAGCTGGGGAGGAAAGTTTATGAAATAAACATGGACCTGATGCAATGCTCAGAACCCGGCTCTGCAGTGGCCTTGGAAGCCTTCTGTATCATCTCACCGACCCCTCCTTTCCTCTTCGTTCTTTTATTCTTGCTGTCTCCCTGAAGCACATATAGACACTGGCTCATGCACACATTCCCCAGAGCTGGGGATACCAAGGTGCTCAAAGGCCTAATGGGGGTCAAAAAGACGGTAAATCAGTTGTAAAACTGTCTCTCAGGAGATTACTTCAGAGGACAAGTCCTCCACTTTGCATCATACAAGCCCTATATAGAATGTCCCGTTGCCTATGTCATACGTCTTGCTATTGCTCCATCATTCTCTTCTACCAAATCACAAAATGCTGCTGCTCTCCCCATGTCCTTAAGTCACCTTCCCTTCTCAGGTGAGGAAGCAATTAGAGAGATTTTAAGCTAATTTGTATTTGAAGCATTGAAGAGGTTGAATGGATGCATTTCAAACAGTTACACAATTGTGCTGTCCCCACAACCTGAACTGTCCTGCCTACTGGTCACCTTTCAATTTCTGTAACTTGGTGGAGACTGAGTGCACAATACCAAATTAAGTTGTTTAAAAAAATGTATTTTGAATAAAGCACAAAGCTATTTTTTTGGTTTGTTTTTTTGTGTCGTTTACTGCTTTCCCACTGGCTGTACCGTGTTCTGCCCCCTGTGTTTTTGGAGGATGCAACACCAACGCCAAAGCAATATAAATACCTACAGTACTTGTTCTGGCGTGCTGTGTGTTGTCAGCAAAATCCCGTGCAGCAAAAGGAAGCGGGACCAGAACTATACCTTTAACCTGAAAAGGCTGCTAAACCAATGTGTATTTCCAAAATTCCTGAAAGCTTGTGAGGATCAGACTATTTGGGCAAACCAGACTTACTTACACTGTGTTGAAACTGTGCAGGCCTGGAATCTGTAACCTGAACTTCCCAGACCAATTAGAGTGCAGGAGAAAGGAGTTCATGCATCAATTTTAGCACCAGGGATTACCAATAATCCATCAGCACTTTTTTGCAAGTATAAAAGTCACTGCTCTAAGGGCTTTCTTGTCAAAGGAGATGTTTTTGCATCACATTCATAGTTATATGTTGTTTTCAATATGTTTCATTTAATCCTTAACCCAGGTCCCTACACTGAAGTAGAACTCTACCTGTCCTTGTCAGACCGATAGGCCACATTTATGGCATAAGTCATTCTGCATTACCAGACTACTGCGGGAAAAACTAATGTAGTTTTTCCATTCCTGAAGTGACCCATATGCCACCTGGATCTGATCTTTTCATGGCTGTCTGAACAACACAAATCTGATTTTTTCCAGTGCGACCCAGGCTACTTGGCTATGTGGTCCTGAATCCGATACAAGTCTGATCTTTTCAAATGCGACCTGTGTGTGAACGGCCAGGTCGCATTTATCCGACCTGAACGTCATTAATACCCGACAAAGGTCACTATTCTGCATCTTGCTACGCAGAAACGACAAGAAAAACAACTACCATGGCAGAGGATGATGCAGAGAGCAGCATTTATGTTTAAATATATTGAAAAGATTGAGTTTTTATGGTTGGAAAAGACCGCTAGATGCACGCCGGCACTACCATCCATGTTTACGGAAGTAAACATGGATGGCAGGCCTGTGACGTCAGTGCGTCCTCTACTGTGCATGCGGGACACTTGCGTTGTATGACTGCAGTTCACACAAGAGATCACAGACAAGTTGCATATATTTGGAAATGTGAACGGCAACGCAAAAAAAAAAAATCGGATTTCACAAAAAAAATCGGAATTGAGCATCAAGGCTGCAGTGTGAACGTAGCCTAGGCCTCTCACATTACATCATTAAGGTCCTACATGCAATAGGAATGTAGTATATGCAAGAAAAAAAACCTTACCTAACCCTATAGCAAATATAGTTTGTGGTTGTTTAATAAAATGAAAGAAATCCACAAGGGGATTACAATTTCTTAGGCATAGGTCCGTGATCAGAAAATCGGGAGTGGTATCCTAATGGTTAGGGCATAGAATCCTGAGTTTCTGAGTTCGAGACATACTCCCACAGAGTGACACTCTGGGTCCCTGAGCAAAAGACCCTTAACCCCACACTGCTCCCTAGGCATGGTACAATGGCAGTCCACTGCCCCCCAAGGGGATGGGATAAATGAAGAGAGTTCATTTCATTGCACTGTATCTGCAACAGTGTAATGACAATATAAAAAAAATAAAAATAAATGCTGGAAAATCACTGCAAAAAAAAAGGATCTTGTCAATAGCATTTTTAATGGGTATATTGTCATTTAAAGGAAATCATATATTTCTTTAAATTGCATATATGTTATGAAAAAAATAAAAAACACTCAAATGTATAAAACAATCATAAGATGCATACATACTTCTTCAAACCCCTACAGTACAGGTTAGCATAATTGAACTGTAAATTGTTGAAACTTAACTATTGTAATCTGAAGGTTAGATTATGGATTTCATTTCAGATTTTTTTCCCCAGCTTTTTGTGTTATTGTTTATTTTGTCTTTGTATTTTCTATGATTTTTGCCATTTGGGGTTTAACCTATCTGCTCTTTATTCTTACTTTGCCTGGTGTTCTCTAGTTTTTTGTCTTTTATATACATTGTACTTAATTACTTATGGCACTACCTTCTAAGTAATTCTTTCAGTATTTTGGAAAAATTATTTCCTGTTTGCCTTTGTTTAAATAATTTCTCCTTCAGCTTGACTCCTCAGTCAATTAGTCGATTCCATTCCCTCTTTGTCTCCTCACTTTACCAATTGTTTCCACCTGTTTTCCCCCTCCATTCCCCTCACTACATTGACTGTTTTGTTGCTAAGTCTTAAGTTGTTTTTGCATTAGCCTCCTGCTAATTAATGAATCCAGAGTTTCAGTACTTGTAGATAGAAGGAAATAAGATTAAAATAAGTATTTCTTTAAGTATAAAAATCTTACCGTTTAGTAGGTCAGTAAGTACACATTATTTATTAGACAACACTGATACAATTAAAATAAAAGCGTGCATCAAAGAGTACAAAAAAATATATTTCACCAATAATTGAATAGAATAAGGCTTATTTGGAAATGTTCTGGGAATTCCAGTAGAACCTCAGGAGAAAATTTTGCAAAGAAGAATTCTTTATGAAATGAAGAACAATAATTACAACCCTGATCATCATCTTCCTGAGACAGTTGCTTCTACGGGAGTTTATTTCTCCCTACAGCAAACAGCATCCACAACCACCCATTGATGAAACAGCTCCATTTAATTTCCCTTTGGGATTAATAAAGTATATTTACTTTAATCAAGTTAAACTGTGGTTGAAATTTTGCTCATTGCAAACAAAAAAAAAAAAAATACCAGTTACTGAATTTCTAACTGGTCTACCATCACATGTAGCTCAGGGTTCAGTGCCTCAGATGAGTCCAAAAGTCTGACTAATGTTCTGAGCAGCCTGGACTGTTGCTAGGAATAACAGGTCACTATGGATTGCTGGCCTCCATGAGCCATTATTTCCAGAAACGACCGGAAAGAAAAGTCGCTTGCAGGAGTAACAGCTCCCTGGACAGGAGGCTGTCGTACAGATTGTGAGAATGACACAGGCTGGCCATTTGGCAGAGAAGAGGAAAGGAACTATAACACACTGCTTGAGTTTACAGTATACGTGTGTATTAGCAAGTGGTGTGTGTAATGATGGAAGGTGGCCCTGGCTTCCATTTTACATTTCCCTCAGAAACAAAAAGTCAACTAGTTCAAACATCCAGCTACACAGTTACTGTTGTTATATAGAAGACTTGTGTTTTGCACTTGTTCTCCCTCTGGTGAAAGTACAATGTTGTTCTAATAATAAAGCATTTAAGAGAAGTTATGATGCAACCTCTTGTTCAATTAAACAGCCAATTAAACAGCAGATTGAAAGGGTGTTTGAATGTTTTTCAAGTAGGAAAAATTTAGGAATAGCTGACATTGTGGTATTTTGTTGTCTCTCAGATGATGGAGCTTCGATTAGAAACGTTTCCCTGCCCTGGAAAAAATTCAAATCTCATCAAGTAATTTGTTCTTAAAATAATTGCATTTTTTCTTGAATTGAGGAGGTAAGTGTGAAACTTTGCCAATGGAAAAAGACAATTTACATTTAAAATAAGAAAAAACAATTGCATTGTCTTATTTCAAGTGCATATTATCTAATTATCTTATTTTAAGAGTAGAAATACTCATTCCATTGGAAAATCATCTTATTTATCTACTCAAATTAAGGGTAAATACACTTAATTTAGGAAATGTTGACTTATTTCCATATCGTTTTTGCAGTGTGAGCACTACACATTATGACTTTGTTTTGTTCCACAACACGGCTGGTAAAATGCATTTGTTGTTGTAAGTTTAGCCAAAGTTGGGCACCTTCTGTTTAATGTTTTTTTTCCTGTGTCAGCTTCTACTGAAGGTTGTATTTCCTGAAAATTCTGTGATAAAATAGGGGAGTAAAGTTGACTTTGTCCCCTATTCAGAGTAAGGATCTTAAGGTGGAACGTCAGACAGACAAATTAGATCAAAGACTGAGGGATCTGAAAGAGATTAGATTGTCCAACTTGACAAATGAACCTCTGCAGCTCCTCCAGAGTTAGCGTTAAAAAAGTCATTAATAATCCTTATCCTAAAGAAAGCCCCATTCTCCTTCCAAATGAAAGGAAATATATAGCTTATTTATTATTTTTAACAATAAAACGATCAAGACATGTTATTTTCTGTTAAAAATTAGATGTTTTTTCTCCTCAGAACAAGCAAGTTCTCCAACTTGCATGTTCTATTGAGCAAGAAACAATCACAGAGCAGTCTGAGCTTATAGCTGACTGCCTTTTTTCTAAAATAAATTGCTTTAATCCTTCCCAAATTTCTTTTAAAAGGGAATTTTGTTAATTTTTACTTCAATAAATCTACATTTAATTCCTTTAATAATTGATAACACTTCTTAAAGCATGGTAGTCAGTGATCTATTAAAGATCTCTCCCTTTTAACTCATCCAATGAGGATGAATACAGAACAGGTGAGTTCAATCTGCACAATTTAATTCACTCTACAGATTGGACTCACCTGGTTCAGCGGCTGGACAGATCTGATACATAGCATAGAGATGACTTGCTGACTCACCATCTCTCACCTATGATTACAATTATAATTTCTTATGAATGAAAAGGGTTATAAAGAAGTAAAACCTGTTTAACCAGACTGCCTTCCCTTCTTATATGATTTAACATTAACATTCTTCCTGATTCCTACTTTAGTGACAGTATGTGTCAGTGCTGAATTTCATTAAGTAAATAAATAAATAAATTTCTGTACATCTTAAGATACATGTACACATTTTACATGTTCCTACACACATCTTAATTAAAAAATATTTCCCACAGCCACAACCTTTACAAAACCAGGTTAAACCATTTTCTAAACAGTCTCGTCTCATGCTTGGACAATTTCATTTCAACGCTGAGTTTGTTCCATACTTCCAAACCCTTCATTGAACTGCACATTCTTCACATGTTTGTTTGAGCAAATAAGATTTTGTGTCATCTCTGCAGGGCTGTAAGGTTGTGCAGTTTGGAGCACTGTTGCCTTGCAGGGGATAAACACAAGCCAAATTATGACCCTGATGGACAAGCAAAAGAAGATGGACAGATGGGCGGATGGTTATCAGTGTATCTATACTCTCCTTTTTTCTCAACAAAAGGTTTTTGCATTCTCTCTGCTAGTTTTTATTTTCCGTCTTATATATAAATGTGAAGTTTGAAATTCTACCAGATTAGTGACTGAAATTATTAGTTTATTCATTATAGCTGGTCTGATGGCTCCCTTCTGCAGTGTTCATAGTAGTTTGAGTGAAGTCCTGTAGTTGTTACCCCAGACTTACATACACTAGTTTATAAAAAATAGGATAAAATCTTTGAAAAGTATAACATGTATAATACTTTACAATACATTTTTTTTTATTTTACTAAAAAGTTTGATATTTCTAGATAGTTTAGTCTGAACATATTTAATAAAAGGTTTCCAGTAGATATTTTTTCTTGTCCTGCCTTCACCCGATCTATGGTTACTCTTACATCTTAATTTCCTTTATAATTTTAAAATAACACAAACTTAAATTCTTTTCAAGTTCATCTATTTGTTTTAGTCAAATTAGTTTTTATTTTAGCTTATACATCTCTAGAGTTATGTCACCTAAGAGCTGCTCTAAGCTCTTACCTGTACAGAAAGTATTTAGATGATCTGTAAACAAAAAGAGCTTCAATATTTGGCTGGTATGCCGTACTTGACCTGGGGGGTTAACTGCCAAAATAGCCGTGGGTATGAGATGAACATATGGATGTGGATTATATACCACCCTGAATAATGCTGTTGTTAAAATGAGGAAGTTATGTCCCCTAAAAAAGCCGTTGCGCCTCGGGGGCTTCCTCACGGTTCTTTTCCTGGGAGCGTTATTTACTACTCTTAACTCAAACTGGGTAAAACCATATAAAAAGGACTATAAAACAGGAGTAAAAAATAACAGAGTTTATTCCAGATCAGGTCGTTACAGGACAGAGAAAATGCTTGGAGCTATGCACAGGTGTGGGCTCAAAAATCACGTCTGCGAGTGTCCGGCAAAGATTGAGCCCTGAACAAGGTAATCTCCTGCTTCTTATAGCTCATGAGTCTATGTGTTGCATCATGTTGATGTTTAGCTGTCCGTATCAGTAAGCAAATCTTTGGGCCATCATCGAGCACTGGTTCCCAATGTCCAAAACCACGATCATGGCACATGGCAAAACACTATAAACTGCTAAGATGATTATTAAAACTCTATCTAAAAAGTATCATATGCAGTTAATTCATTCCATAACATCTTAATGTATGCAGTGTGTAGGGAAAAAAATCTTTATTTCTAAGTGGTATTGATCTGGGGTATGATTCAGCTGATGCAGGGCTGTAAATGTTGTTTAAACCTCACCCACCAGTTGGCCCAATTTCCCAACTGCAACTACAGCTTACAAAACGTTGCCAAAAAGTGTTAAGATAAATTGATGACAGCTGCAACCTCCAATATTAGCCAATTTACTTTAAATTATCTTGACTTTTTCTGTCCAAAAGTTGTTTTTTTTCAGAAGTATGGTTGAAAATCACTTTTCATAATTTACTTCTCATTGTGATGTATGCATATACAAAAATTTCATGAGAAAAAAAAAAGAAATATGTTGTCATGTAACTCAGCCCTATCCTGAGATTGTCACAACTTGACTTCAGTTCCTGCAGGCCCCTGGGAAACTCTCCTCCTTTCAACCTTTTCACCTCCTCCTCAACTCGAATGACATCTTGTGACAGCTCTCATCTACTGATCCCTAACTCCAGCACAGTACTCCTTGCCGCAAAGGTGTCAGTCAACATACTGTAGTGTCATTGTTGATCGTATCTGAACGTGAATGACTCAACCAACTGACACAATTCATTCTGATTCCACTGTGGGGCTAATTGGTTTGGAATGCTCTCTTCCAGTTTGTACTGAAAAGATAAAATTGTATACTTCTGCCACCTCCATGTCAAACTGAAAAGTCAGAGAAAATCAAGAATTCCATATCAGATGGACATTGCCCTGGAGGCCATGACTTATTGAAATGGATCTGTACAGTACTTTTGCAATAATCTTTTGCAACTATTCTGCTTGCAATGCATTGCATCAGAGATATAATGAATTATGAGACAAACTAATGGACACTTAGCTTGTGCATTCACATCAATTAAGTCATTTTTTCTTGATCCCGATATTGTCAAAGCTCAAATAAATGCAAAAGATGACATCACAGTTTACAATACATTGAAAATAAGCATAAAATTATTTAAAAGAGAACACAGTGAAATGAGACCTTTACATACATCAGTGTTTAACAGAGGACAAAGTCACTAGAGAGTGTTGGCCTAGTGGTTAGAGCAGTGTGCTTCTGCTCTGAGAGGGTTGAGAGTACATGGTTCAATCCCCACAACCTCCACTCTGGGTCCCTGAGCCAGACCCTTAACTCCACCCTGCTCCCCTGGCACCACACAATGGTGGCCCACTGCTCCCCAATGGGATGGGTTAAATGTAGAGGAAAATGTATCCAGTGTGAGATCAATAAAGTTCAATTATCATTATTTCTACTCCAGTTGTGACATTAAAAGCCAAAATACTGTTTTACAGATGCACCTAGGACCAAAGACATTAACCTGGTGTCTCTACTTTTAAATTTCAAAAAGAAAGAAGATTATAAGGTTGTGAATACTGTCCCGACTATTAAGTAAGGGGCTGGAGGCATCATGTTATATAAAGCTTTTGGAAATAACCATTGTCTTAACTATTATCCATACATACCTAAACCTAGCCTAAGTCATACCTTAGGACTAAACCTAACCCCTAGTCCC
>NW_015150541.1:1566485-1570959 GCF_000732505.1 Cyprinodon variegatus | reverse complement strand
AAAGACAATTTAAAGATGCCAATTAACTTAACAGTCATGTTTTTGGACAATGGGACGGAGCCAGTGTACCATGAGAGAACCAACACATGCTCAGGAAGAACATGCAAACTCCATGCAGAAATACCCTGGGCTGGGAATCAAGCCCACTTGTTGCAAGGTACCAGTGCTACAAACTGCACCAGTGTGCAGGCTGAAAAGTGTCCCCACTTTCAAAAATGGTCTTCTTTAGTTTGGTAAAATATTAAAAATCATTCTTAACTAGCAGCTTACACTCACATATAATATAATCATGCCTTTATAGCTAATGTTTACTGTTTGATTTTAGGCTGTCACATGACAGATTATGCTGATAAAATAATTATGCAACACTAATGCGACAATAATTATGGTTGTGGCTCTAAACCTGCAGTCCCATGTCGCGCTGTAAGTCAGAATTATTGAAAACTCTTAGTAGTTTCTGGAAACTGAAGATAACCTGCAATAAATACCTGGCAGTGTCAGACCCTAACCCTTTTGAATGAATCTCACAGTGTAATAGATATGACCTATATCTGCTAATTAGCCACTTGTCATCTCAAGAAGTGTTTATGTTTCATGCAATTTTGCTTTCTTGCAAAATCAAAAAAATTAAAAGGGCATTACACAAAATTTGGTCCCTACCTGTTCACTTTTGAGGCTTTTTTTGAATTTTGAGTGTTTGGTCTGATTTTTGTTGGCTATCATGGCTGCAGAGGGCACTGCCTAAAGGTTCAGGTTAAAATCACTAATAACTACACAGTGGGAATGGAAAATACTGCGCTCTATGGTAAATGTAATTAATATAATTTCACAAACTTATGGAAAATATGTTAGTATGTGAGAATAACTGCTTTCTTTTTTTCCTCTTTAAATGACTACAACGTAAGTCCAGTCTGATGCCTTAAATCTGTTTTTCAGGCACACAGACTTCAATGTGAGTTACAGCGCTACAAAGCCATAAGCCATCGGGCAGGTGAAGGTTTCTCCTTTTGGCACTGTTCCAATTTCACAATAGCTTAACTTTTTATTGTAAAATTACCATACATCTCTCACAGGTCCAATGGTGCATGCATTGTAATGCTTCTGGCAAGAACCAACACTAGGGAATCTGCTACAAAAGGAAGAAAGCTGAGCATAAAATTTTGGCCAGTTTTACAGAAGAGTTTAGAAGATCTGAGGTAAGTCTATACAGTGCCGCTTTAGCTTGGACGCTTATTAAGATCAGCACTTTAAGACAGAGCAGAGACTGGTTCTAAAGCTTATCCTCCTGCCAAATGAAGGGAGGTTCAGTGGAGGAGCCACAGCAGCCAGATAAGTGAGTCCAGAAATCTACTCTGTACCTTAATCATGGCATAAACAGGCGATGACCCAAATCTTCTAATGATGCTGGTTCGTATGCTTTGTAAGTTTTCTGTATACTGTGTACCCACATGTTTATTTTATTTCCCTGCTCAGTTTTGCTCATGGGGTAGGGAGCTTTCTCCAGCAGTCAATTGGAGGGCAGTGGTTTTACTGAAAATGTAGAAATTTAATTGTTTTTCACATAAAAGTAAGAATTTTACAACATGGGCAATAACTAAAAAAATTCCCTGTTCATGCTAGAAATAGCCATCAGCCCCTGTTGCCCTGACAGAAATGGATGTATGGACTGAAGATAGACCAGTGTAGTGCATCTTGATGAGATGAAATATAAAGGTGCACAGTCTTAAAACAAGTTAAACTGGTTAATGTGTAGGGTGCATTTATATTAATCCTCTTTGAGTTAATATTAAGAAAAGATTTGTGTGTTGCAAGTCTTTGAGGGAGTTTTATCAACATATTGCACATTTAAAATGTGTTACTCACAATGATCCAGTTTCACCAAACAGCTTAAGCTTAGTTGGTAAGACTGAAATGCACATGCAAGCTGCTCTGTTGCTGTAATTAGAAAAGGCCTTCCCACAGCATCATTCTACCACCACCATGCTTACTTTTGGGAGATCTTTTCTATTGTGGTGTGCAGAGCAGGATTTCCATCACAACTAGTCATAAAGTTCAAAGATTGGTTGTTCCCTCTTTTTGCATGTTCGTTGGTTTCTTTGCATTGCCTGGGGAAAGCTTGAAATTCATTGTTTTCTGGCTTCCTGCCAGTCTCCCATAAGGCGAGAACTGTGACAGGCAGGATAAGTAGTTAAATTTAAATGGAATGTTGAAATATTATCTTTTTCGTTTAACTCAAATGTCATGCCTTAAAGTTGTAAAACTCCATTTTATTTTTTCTAATTAAACATTTCTATAGCCATAACACAAATTTGACCCCCTTTTAGCTTTATTACTCAACTATCTACTGGTTTCTTTCGTCTTCATTTTGCTGTTTCCTTAATGTCATTTAATCTCTGTGGACTTCTGATCAGCTCGATATACTGTAAAGTCAAGTACACATTAAATCTATTTACAAGTAAAAGAGACTTTGGAAGGTAATTGGTTACAATGTTATTATGCAATTTTTATCTTAATATAAATAAATGCTGCAAATTTGACACTTTCATGTGGCAAATGTAGAGGCTAAATATATTTTTGTATTGATCTCAGAAACAACCTGAAGTCCCACAGTACCATCATATTTGTCAAGGCAGTCTGAGGGGAGGAGGTGAGTAACATAAGGTTTCCTGTATGTTCCATAAGGCATCCTACAGACCCAAACATAAACCATTCAGCTCATGTTGCACAATCTCAGAGGAAACGTACAGTGAGAGATAAGAGTCTGAACAAACACTTCAGAGTTTTGTCCCTCCTGTGAGGGTTTATTTTCAGTAGTTTGCATGTAAGGTCAGAAAGCTTGTTCCCCCCATGTTACAGGATGTTGTGTCTATAGCTTCTTCAAGTCTTGCTTCTATTTACAAAAAGTTGTACAACAATATAAAAACACATTTCAGCAGCATATCTTTTTAATCTGCATCTATTTGGATCTTTTACGTATGTTGAGTTAAAAATGTAAATATAAGTCAAGCAAGGGGGGAAAAAAGCTGTTAGAAGGCACTTCTACATACTTTTCTTATCATTCAATATCTTTCAGCTTAGGGAATGGACTAGCACATGCTTTATAAAAAAAAAACATCACATGGAGATTCCCTCAACTGATATCCTCTAAGAGGAACAGATCAGGTATTTCCCTTACAGAGCTTGGGGTGGAAGTATCAAAAATCTCTTTCACGACCACTCCCTTCTTATCCTGTCATGTTCTTAACAGTAATAGCGAAGAATGAAAACAGCCTCTGTGATCCAGTAGAGTCACTTATGTGATGTTTTACACCAGGTTTCTCTATTCTCCATCAAACTAAGAATCACTGAAACAGAATAAGAAAGAAAAGTGATTTGCTTTTATTTCTACCATCATAAGCACCTGGATAGCATGTCGAAATCGTCAGCTGGGAAGTGTACAGGAAAAGAGGTCGGCTGGGGTGGAGGCGGGAGTCTGTAACTATATATGAGACACACCTGCTCTCAGCTGCCTTGTGAAAATTGAGGCTCTTTTCAGAGCTGTTGTTAGGAAAATCCTGCCATGCCTTGCGAAGAGGCCAGAGTAAAAGCAGCAACAGAAAGCCAGCTTTGCTCTTTTGACTCTGCTGCATTTACCCTCCTTTAAGTTGTAACAATCTAAGCAGAGCGACTGTTTTTATAAAGGAAAGTGGGCCTCATTGTAAGGCGCGCCCTTCCGTGGGAAGGCTCATGATGCGACACAGACGCAACTTGATCCGCCGAGGGTCAATTGGAGCTTCTGTCACAACCCTCCATTCAGAAGCAATGTTCATGGAGCTTGGCAAAAAAATGTTTTATTTCAAAACTTTGACATGAAAGAAAAGGAAGAGTATGGTAGCGGGAAAGGGCCCCAACAAGGCTATCATGGGTTAGAGTACTGACCGTTCACCTTCATGTCTTCAGACCTTATGGAGCCGCATGTCTTCTTTCTCTCTTAACCCCATTTCCTGTCAGATAACTTTTAATTAAAGGGCTATATTGCAAAAACAATATTGAAGAAAGTGAAAAATACTGAAATATGTTCTTGAATGATTCTACTAAGCTCAAAGAAACATTAATTGCACTAAACTGCTGGGTCACTTAGACCAAAATGCTAAGTATGAACTGTTTAGAGAGATGTTGGACAGTTTTAACCAAACATTGGCTCAAGTCTGTTGAGCTGATAAAGGGACTTGAGGGGCTCATTGTTGTTCACAGACTGCCATTTTGAAAGTATAACAGTTTGACACAACTACACTGAACATCTTCAACAGGAAGAAATAAGGAAAGGCAAGGTCACATAATGATGCACTGTGACTAGTTCACACGGAAGAATGAGTTTGTTAGTTCAAAAGAGAAATAAACTTTTACCTAGATTAGGGTGACCAAACGTCCGTTTTTCCCGGGACATATCCGTATTTCACGTCCTGTCCCGGGCGTACCGTTTTTTTTTTTAAGA
>NW_015150541.1:1561306-1565903 GCF_000732505.1 Cyprinodon variegatus | reverse complement strand
ATTATTTCTTTCATTGTGCTATTCATTCATTACAGGAATTGTTAAGCATTTTTAATAAATACATTTTAAAATATGGAATTGTCTCATAAAAATGGCACTACTCTGTATTCCATAATTAAAATCGTTGCCTGTTTAAATCAATACAGTGCAAGGTTTGTGACATAGTTATGAGTTCTCTTGAACTCAAGTTGTTTAAGAGTGTGGGTGGCTTAAATGGTCTGAATGTACAGCCGTATTTAAAAAAACATTGAAATGTTTTGTATCAGTAACACATTTCTCTTAAATGCAGCAAATAATGTATATTTATTCCATAAAGTTTGATTATTTTTTAGCCTTGATTTCAGCTTTCACCTAATGAAATGCTTTTAGCATCTGAATATTACACCAAACCAATACAAAAGGTAGGATTACTATCATTTACTTAGATGAGACATGGATTTACAGTGGTGATATTAGATGATTGACAAAAGCGATAAAGAAATGCATGAAGAAACAAACTGATATAAAACAAACATTCTGATCAAAAAAATTGATAAACAACCATTCAAACCATTATTTTATTCATATTTATTTTTCAGAGTAATAATGAATATTACCTTTAGGAGTTCAGTTTATCTTCATATGTACTGATAATAAAACGCTTTAGATACTACAGATTGATTTTAATATTTATATTGTGTGTCCATAAGAGGTAGTTCTTACATACAAGTGTGATTATGATCTCATTAAATAGATAAAATGCATAAAACATTACAACCACTCCTTATGAACATGTAATTTATGTTATTGGATATCCTTATCCAAAATGCAGTGGTGCATAAAAAAAAACAAAAAACTATTAGTTTAGCTTATTTTTTAATCTGATCATTCAAAAAATGAATAAATAAAAAATCTGAATAAGGATGTTTAATGGACAGATGAATAAGCCAAAACATTCACAACAGACAAAAACCTAACCAAAATACAAAAGACAATAACCTGGCATGTTACTAAGCTGAGAGACTTAACATTAGACATTATAACTTTAGGCAGACTGTTAGGTTGAAAACCCACCCAACAAGCTCTGTCAAAACTATCATCCAACTAGGTTCCTTTAAAACAGTAGCATGTTTGATCCTCAGCGTACTTGCAAAATACACCTTCAGTGTAAAACCTGCAAAAACTCATAGGCCCTCCAATGAACTCATCAAACTGAAGCTGTCCTGCAGCATGGGAACACCCTCTAAAACAGGCCCAGACCAGCACTGTCTCATCATCCAGCTCAGCTATGATGATAATGAGTCTCTGTCAGTGGCATTCAGTGGTATTGAACCACGGCTCATACGTCAGGGGAACAGCCGAGAGAGGGGCCCATCCCGTATCCCTGTCACCGGCTTGTATTGAGGCTCGACTGATTAAAACTGATGGGATGACATGATTGTGACCGGTATGGATTTCTAACTCTCCCAGCCACACTGCCCAAATACATGTGTCTTTCTTCCTTTCACAAACCCACCTGGGGGCCCTCCGAACCAAGCTGTAGAATACATAATTCAGGAGGCAGCAGACAATCGATAGAAAAAAAAAAACAGTAATGACAAGGGAGGGAGAGAAAGAAAGGGAATGGAAAAAATTAACTTCCTGCTGTCTGTCAGCACCAGCTGACATTAACGTCAAACTCTGTGCTGAAGTTTTTCTAATCCAGGGGTAAAATCTTAGCAAGGTACAGGTTCACTTTTCAGGAGTCTGTGTCATCCTGTTCCTTCCCTGTTTAGCTCATAACGTCAACAGCTGTGTAGTATAATCACCTGGGTTGGCATACTCATTTACACATACAGTTGGTATTAATCTGGTACTATTGGTCCACTGAGACCGATAATACCAGAGAGACTGTCCTGTATAGGCTGGGGTACAGGCAAGTGCTAGGAAGGTGATTAGTGCACACAGCTGGGATGAGAATGATGCAGCTTACAAAAAAGNAGACTGTCCTGTATAGGCTGGGGTACAGGCAAGTGCTAGGAAGGTGATTAGTGCACACAGCTGGGATGAGAATGATGCAGCTTACAAAAAAGGTTGCAAATACCCAGTTCGATCCCCACAGCCTCCACTATGGGTAACTGAGCAAGATCCTTAACCCCAGATTGCTTCCCAAGCGCCGTACAGTGGCAGCCCACTGTTGGGATCTGGAGATCTGCCACCTGTCTCCAGCAGAGAGCGCTGTGGGGCTCCTGAGCTGGAGCTTTCTACACACCTGAGGATCATCAGCTCATTAGGAGACCTCCCTTCTTAAGCAGCGACCAGACCTGTCTTCAGCGTTGGAGTGTTGACCAGTTTTGGTTAGCGGAACCTGAGCCTCTATCTGTACTAGAAACTCTGTTTGCTCTAGAGAGTAATCTGATCCTAATCAGCCTCTGTTCTCTCTGCTCACAGGAAACCCGACTGAATTCAGTAGCTCTGGAGGAGCTCAAGTTTGGAAACCTGCCTGCCTGCCCAAAGAAGCCAAACCTGAAGATCCTCAGCCAGAATCTTCCAACTAGTTCTCAGGGGAGAACTAGCAGGACAACTCAAGGTCTGAATCTCGCTAGCCCGAAGCTAGCTCTGTCACTGCTGAACTCTCTGCTGGAATCACAGTCTCTGGACCCAACCGGTTCCCTCTCTCCTCTGAACAAGTCTGAACCTCATCAGGTACAAACCAAGATCCAAACTCTGCCAAGCTATCCCTCCCGCCTGGCTAACCAAACTATCCCTCTCCACAGATACTCTGTGAAACTGAATCCCGGACCAGTACCAGAACCAGTGCATTGTTTGTTCTGTGCTTTGCAACTCTTTAATAAACTGTTAAACTTTTACCCTGCTTCGTGTGGTGTTCTGCATGTGGGTTTGATCACAGAGACCCATCATGACACACTGCTCTTAAAGGGGATGTAGATGCAGAAGTGTATTTCTCCATTGAGATCAATGATGTTCAATTATTATTATTATTATTGATATTAAATTATGCAAAGAAAAGCAAACCAATTATTTAAGAGCACATACTGTGCTTTACATAGACANTTAAATTATGCAAAGAAAAGCAAACCAATTATTTAAGAGCACATACTGTGCTTTACATAGACAAACTTTCCAGAAGGTTAGCAATTCCTTGTATGAAATCATTCCTATAAAAAATATCAAAATTTGAAGAGAAAAAGACTATTACTTGTTTAGATGTAAGAAGTAATTATTGAAATAAACTTTAAGCATTTCTTCATGCAGTACTTAGGAAACATTTGGGGCAATCATTTGACATAACAGGTTAAATGGAAAAGGATGTCTTTACCTTGATTGACAGTCTAAATGCAGTCATGACAGTAAGCTTATGAGGAGAGCTAGAGCCTGGTGTTTTCCCACTCTCTTGTTTTTAATTAACTATGCTGAAAACTGTAAGTAGAGCACTGGCTTAGACTAATTTAATTGCAATATAATAGCTAGTTTAATACAATTGTGAAGCAATTAGGATGGGTATTTGTTGCTGGCTGGCATTATAATGTTCTCAGTGACTTACTTCCTCCCTCTTCCTGTTAGGAGTATTTTATACCAAGGGATTTCTCCCAGGCACTGAGCCCAGCTGTGCTACTGAAAACAACATATGGGTTCTGGCTTCATCAAAACATTTCTTTGGTGAGTTATTTACAGATATTCTCCCAAATTACCCAAATTACAACTAACTATTTTGTTATTCTCTAGGTGTTTGAGGTTTTGTATACCCAAGATAACATGAATGCATGCAATGGTGGAATATCTTTAGCTGATTTCTAGAACTCTGCAAAAAATTCTATTCAACATTGTGATTGCATGGCATACTGTCCTAGACTGCTGCACCATCTAACTGTCATTGTTGTCAAAAGTCTCATTACCCCATGTCAACTCAAATGTGTCTTCATATTTATGTCACAAAGATGTCCTGTGTGGAAAAATTCTAGCACAACCTATTATTTATTGAAGGGAAAATGACAGGCATTGTACTTGAGGATGTTTGAAAAAAAGGGAAAACTAACATTCCTCCACCTTAATAATGCTGTCTTGTCAAACATTTATGGGACAGAGGGAAAACAAGGGCAGAGGTATACGCTACTGACATCATGACTGGGCAAGGCTGTCACAGGATATTGGTATGGGAGTCCCATAAAGAGAAAAAAAACATCAGCTATTGTGTTTGAAGGAAGTACTTATCCCTGAATTGCCCATAGCTCTTCTCAATAAAGCAACAGGTTGTTTCTCAGTGTCTCATTACAGTATTTTTGTGCATGAATGTTGTAGACCATATCTGTTACCAGGAAGGGCTTCCAGAACAAATCTCTATTATGCAAAATAAACAAAAGAAATTGCTTGTCATTCAAAAATCCTTAGTAATAGGCATCAATCAATGAAGCATTAAATACTAAACATTTTTCAGCAGAATATTCAGATGCCCAAAGGAATCACATTTAGGTGCTCAAACAGTTATACACAATAAACAGCATGACAAGGTAAAAGCATCAAGAAATTTAGAAACGTATGCATATTTTGCCATAAAGGCTACATTTAAAGCTACAGTGTGTAATAATTACAGGGATATACAGTCAGAAATGTAATATAT
>NW_015150541.1:1545157-1560592 GCF_000732505.1 Cyprinodon variegatus | reverse complement strand
AAGCCACAGCTCCACTTTTGTTTTGTTTGTTTATTTAATAAACGATTTGAACTTTCCAACTGACTGTCTCTCCTTGAATACTGGGTCCCTCTGTCCGCGTTTCTTGACAAAAACAGACAATAAGCAGGTCTTCATTTTCATTTAGTGTGCAATTTGTAAAGCTTTATCTGCAACGTTTGTCCTTAAAGAGTATAAGCATGACCGATTCTCGTCTTACCCTTTTTTTTGAAGTTCTGATATTTTGATGTCAGTCACCTCAAATGGAAAAAAGGAAAATATAAAATATAAATCTATAAATTAAATCAAATTTATTATGAAAATGTATGACATGACCATTCTGTTTCTGTTCACTGGTAGAGTATGAGTAAGCTTTACAGTGGTGCTTAAAGTCAGGATTGTGTATTACATGAATCAGTATGTGATAGGTTAATGTTATAAACGACCTAAGTAACAGAAAGAATGAAGGTTTGATTTGTACAATTGGTGAATTTAATCACTTTTTAGTGGGTATTCTGTGTGTCCACTGGCTGTGAGACTCTTGATTCTGTCAAGTTGGGAAGAGATCATGATGTGATTGGTGCAGTACAAGAGTAAGTGAATCAGTGTCGTCTCTGGTATTACTTGGTGAATCACTCTTCCCTTGCATTTCTCTTTATGTCCAGGAATCTGCTGATCTTGAGTTACTCCAAGCTAACTAGCTGTTAACTAGACCTAATGGCTTACCATGCAGTGACTGTTGGTTCACCTGGGATTGGGGTTAAGGATGTTCTACAGGAAATGTGATGGCACCATATGGGGGATTAGGAGGAAGTTGGTAGAGAGTTGTCTGTGTGAGTGCCTGGAACATATCCAGAAGTTGAGGGCCTCATCAGGTGGCCTTTGGCTCTTGGAGATGTGTTGTGCCTGCTGTGGGCTGCTGGTGCTGAGATGGAGTCTCAAAGATCTCCCTTCCTCTTGACCTCCAAGGGAGCCCACCATGGGAGATTAGAATGTGCCCATCTTACTTTGGTCCCTCTTGGTTTCAACTCCAGCAGTTAGTTGGTGTCTGCTGGGGACTCTCCCCTGCTTGGTGCTGCGTCGTCTTGCTGCTGAGAATTGCTGGGATGGCAGGAAGGCTACTTTCTCTCCTTGGCCTCTGTGATTTGGGTTGGTAATGTCCTTGTATTGAGGGAGTCTGTTACCCTGGATCTCACTGTGTCTCTTTAGCCTGAGGGCTACTGCTTCTTTGCTTTATTGGGGATCTACTTCCGTACAGGGTAAATTTTCTTGGCTGCTTGGAATAGTTCAAATCTGGATTTATCTACCCTTTGCAGCTATTCCTCTGGGATTGAATAGACATTCCTGTAAAGGTGGCGAAACGTCTTCAAATCTTGGAAACCAAGTCCAGTGGATATTTTTTGAATTTTTACGGAATGACTATGACCTGGATGACTGAGAACCTTCATCAGCCTATTCCTCTGGGAGCATTTTCAGAGTTGAGTGACTGTCTGGTTGGACTCAGATCACCTCCTGATTGCATCATTGTGTTATAGTAGTAAATTTGTAAGCTTTAAAAAGAGCAATAGACCATTGAAGAGTTTATTTTGCCAATTCTATCCGAGACCTGAGTGCCAGCTCTCTAGTTAATTACAATATTTTTTTCTCTGTCATCCATTATGGGAAAGTGAATTTTGTTTTTTTAGTTACTCTTTTAATTTATGATCATATTTATTAGAGCTGTCGATTAACTATATCAACATAACATACAACATAAAATCCAGGATATGTGATTCAAAGTCTGAATGATCCACTCTGGTCCTAACTGACGTGGATTTGAAGCAGCCAAAATTGAACAGTCACCTATCTTAGAGAAGCGGCCAGCAACCAACTTTCTGGGACCCTTCAAAAATGCTTTGCAGCTCTTTCAGTGCAACCACTCTGATTGACTAGAATTGCTGTGATCAGCAGCCCAGTAGAGCTGTACTATGGCACATACACACCGCATACAGTGGAATCAAGGGTTAAGGTATCATTAACGCAGGCCCTCTCCCCTTTTTGCCACATTTACAAATGTACAACCTCCAAGTGAAAACCTTGCACTGATATTTTCCCACAAATGCAAATACACTTAGCACTCAGATAATCCAAATCGTTGTCAAACACACATGAACCATAATATCAATCAAGCCTGCCTACTTTGATGTTGGATTGAATCTGGATTCGATAAAGTCATTCATGCAATTAGGATTCTGCTCCTTTTTGTAAAATAAATTTGAAATGGCACGTGTCGGCAAGGATCTGCTATATATCCAATAAAAAGAGGACAACTCCCATCCCTGTTTGTTCTTCTATAGTTGATGCAGACTCTATCAGACAGTTTAAAGATGAACAGACTTAGGTATTGAGGGGGCATACAGTGTAGGACTCTTAAAGCGATAATTGGGATCCAATGGTCAGGGGGCCACTCATTAATTGACCCCTGCTGATCTGAGCTGAACAGAGTCGTCAACAGAAGGGCTGTTAACTAGACTTTCCTCGCATGCACGAAAGAACTGTAAATGACCATGGCAGCGGCCACTCTCTGCTGGAGCTATTGTCAGCAGGAGCTGTTAGTGAATGATTGGGACAGGCTGGTAACAGGCTTTTCAAAGGACCAATCCCCCCCAATCCCACACAGTCATAACATCTCCAAACAATAAGCGGAGACAGCTTATGCATAGTGAGGCTTTTTGAAACTCTCGATTCGAACAGAGGGTAGCGTGTCTGTGCCAGAAGTGAGACACAGCGCCTGCTGAGCCCCGGGGGCATTGGCCAGATAAACCGTGCACAGAGGTCTTGTCTATTTAATGCTTTGTAGACAATTGGGAGGAGCAGTGGATTTAAATCAACATATTATTTTGCACATAGCTTTCAAAACTGGCAAATAGTCACATTATATTTGCTTCCTGTAATATTTAACAATCAGCAAAGACTTGTTGCTCTACAGACATCACAGACACCTGAGGAAATTCTGTGTGGAGTTTATGTTGGCTGAGCTTTATGTTCGACCCGGAAAGTGGCCCAACGACCAGGCGTCTCTCCAGTGAGCTGTCCTCCTGCCCCAACAAGCAGACAAATGAACAAAGAATTTGTGAAAAGGCTTCAGTGGGAGGGGGGGCAGGCTGCACCTGGGGCTGAGCAAACTTTTTTCATGCTTTTCACCAACTTGTCCTCTTTCTTTCTGGACCTTAATTTATCACCAGGGGGTATAACATACTTTGAAAAGGAAAAAAATACCCTACCAGCTTGCCTTAAGACAAACCTTTGTTTCTTTCTCCCCATGTACTGTTGGCAGAACACTGTTTAACAGTTTGCTGATAATGTTCCTTTTTCCCATCCAGTACACAGCCTCTTACGTGTGAGCCAAACATAAACCACTAATATGTTTTTGAAGCTGATGTGTGCTGAGTGGTATATTGAGATATAAACTAATTCATTGGTTGAAGAAAGAGGGTCACAGACCCTAAAAAAAAGGGAAAAATTTGAATGCTGGACAGGCACATTGCTGCATCCTGCAAAAACAATAAAACTCCAGCAGGATATGTATTAAGTGTCTGCTCCTCACTGACCTCTGCAACTTAACAATACAAGGAACCTCTCTAATGCACTAGCCTCTACTGTACTCTGTTGCATCAGGCTTGCTTCAGTACTTAACCAGTAACTCTAAATCTAAACCCCTTTTAAAGAGCCTCAAATATAAATAGGAGGGTATGGTAAAACTTTTTCTAAAACAAACTTAATTCAAGGTTGAAATCCTAAAGAATAGTTGGCGGTTTTCAACCTTTAGAATTTGTCTTCATCTTCAGATCTGATTCATTGTGTTTTCTACTGTGTGTACTATACAGAGACACCAATAAGTATGAATATTACTTTTAAGCTGCACAAAATTTTAATAATACCATCCTCCTTTTGACCAGAAATTTTAAAACACACAGACAACACCCGCCATACAACCACACACACGTAACGAATCTAGAGCAGGAACAAAGTCAAAGGTAAAAACCCATTTGTTTTGAACTGCCTTTGACTGTTAAAAGTTATATTGCTAACTGAGACATTATCATTTTAAGGTTGTGATCAGGTTGTGGATATGCTACCTGCTTGTAGCATGCTTTAAATTTTCATGTTTTTTTCAGCTTTTTTCCCCTTATGTTTTATTGTTTAATTCATGAATTGTCCTTGTATTGATTTAATCTATACAAATAAACTGAAATCCCATAGCCTAAGACTATTTTTAACTGTCTTGTCATGCTCTGTTGTGGTTTTTAAATAATTCCCCTGAATACTAAAACATTTTAAGAATCTAGTAGTAGTGCAATTAATTATATAAACAAAGAACTGAAACAAAATGTTTGAATGTATTGCAGCAACAATTACTTTTATATTAAAAATTATTTAAAAAAAATCTCAATTTAGTAGTCTAAATATGTAATCTTACATCACTGCATGATTTTAAACTAAAGAAAAAAAACATCTGGAAACTATAGAAAAAAAAGGCCTATTCAACTCAGACATTACAGTAAGACCTTCCTGCTTTGTCAGCTTGCCTTGCAGGAATGGTTCAATTAAACTTTGTAATTCCTAAAAAAGTTTAAAATCAGGAACTTTTCTCTAGCAGAACTCAGAAAAAGAGGCCTCAGATTAAAGAAATTAGGTTCAACTCATGTTTAAATATGATTTTAAAATGTTTCCCTTAACATCAGTAATCAGAACAATAGTTAATATAAGAAAAGCTAATAAATAATCACAGTTACGGTCTAAAAACTGTGATGTTTAAACTGGTAAAGGTTTTTTTTAAGTCTATCAAATTTTTTATTCCGTAATTTACTTTAACCTGAGTTTGCTTGGCTGGCTTAGATCTGAGCTGCAATATTGTAGACCTTGCAGGGAGAAGTTGGGTGTGAATCTTGTGAAACTCTCTCCTGCAACCAAAGAGCATGCTCTTTAAATATGTACGCTAATTCTGGGATCTTGTTGTGGGGTCAACATGAGGATCCCTGTCCTGGTCATTAACAGAGGTGTAAGCTGACTCAAGTGTGCTTTGGTCCGGTTACCTTGACATTTCTAGAGAGCCCGATGAGGCAACCACATGGGCTGTAGATAGAGGAATGCTAGCATAAAATTCAAATATAGATCTCAAGTAAGTCAGATCCCTGGCCACCTAGAAGGAGAATTTTCCACTTGTGTGCAAATATAAGGAGAATCAATTCCTTTATTTTTTCTTTGCTATCCTTCATGACCCATTTGGTCCTGTAAATTAATTATCAAGCTCTCTAATATATCAGGTCAGTTATAAATCATATTAATCACAGCAGAGGTGTTGATGGGAGGCTCAGATAAGTCTTGATCCGAGTTCACAGGCTGGGTCTGGAGTCTGGAAAACTGCAGCACAACTCAATAACCCGTGCAAGGGAATAGCTGTCAACCTCTGGAATGTTCCTGTAAAAATAAACAATGCTTTCCGTTTCCCTCCAAGTAACTCTTGGTTTTTTAACCCCCTTCAATGATCCGTTTATGTATAAAACAGTTGTAGCAGACTGAAGCAGGAAAGGTAAATCAGTGTAGTGTCTCCTCAAGAATGTGGGCAGTCATTTCTGGTCCTCAGAGTGCCATCTTTCAACTCCTCAGCAAAAACATGTGTTCAAGGTACGGTTACAGGAACTCATCCAAGTCAGAGCAGATCGTATTAATTACAGGCGTCTTTCATCATGACACTAAAAAAAGAGATTTTTTGTCTGTTAAGCATTCTGGGTCGTGAGGCAACTTCCCAGTCTGCATTTTGTTTGTCTGTGTGAACATTTAGGGCCAGGCTTCAGGAGACTGAAATAGCATTTTATCGAGTCATTTACAGTAACTAGGTCGCGGATAACTGTGCTGCACTCAGGGAAACATTTGGATGCTTGCCTTGGTTAAGGGCAATTAATTCAGAATGCAAATTCATTTCCTTGAGCAAAAAGCCCACAAAAGGTAGAGAAAAATATGTGTTACATGAATGACTGTATTTGCAAAAAAAAAAAATCAACTTTATCCTTAAGGAATTCAGGCAAAAAAGAGGCCTCTTCCATAATGTAGTCTGTCTTCATGAGAATTTAGAAAACTACAAACTTTTGTATTTTTATGCCAGATCTTCTATGGTTACCACACAACTTATACGGCATGTCTTCAGATGTTATAGATTACAAAGCCTTCACCAATGAATCATTCATCATTAGGTGGTGACTTAGTCTGTCCATTGGACATTTTGATTCAGTATGTTGCCAAACCCTGATAAACGTCCCTGTAACTGGAGAGTCGGGACGGATGTTGTGGCCTGAGCTGGCTCCTGATGGCTTACGTGCAGAGGCAGAGTAGCCATCAGTTTACAGTATCAGAAGCTGGATGTCATCAATGGAATTTGCAGAGTGAGTTTGTTATAAGATCCTGGGTGTGAGGCAAAAGGACTCAGCTAGTGCTTCTAGACTTTTGACTCCAGTGACTATGGATGAACAGCCAGTGTTCCAGATATTAGAGCTATTTATTAGAAGTCACTGTATGAGAATGTCAAAAATTTTCTCATGAGGGGTATTGGCCTTAGGAAATACCATCCAGTTGATTTCAATAGCTGAAGTAGTCTATTAAAATAATTCACATGATAGTATTTTATTAATTTTAAAGGCAAATTTTATGTTGTTTTAGCTCATAGTGTCACGGCTCAGAACAGAGGACGTAGTATTCAAGGCAAGACAGACAGTGGGATTGTTTGGTTTTAGAGTTCAGCCCATGCCCAGAGAACGAGGCTGATTTCAGCCAGTTAGCTGACAAATTGCAGCCATCGGCACAGAGAGACTTCCAGAAGCTGAAGCCTTGAAAGCTGCAGAACTGGCAGGAGGTAGATCCAAGCAGACAAAGGAAGGCAGGAGTTTTCAGTAGGCGAAGCCAAAGTCGGTGTCATAGAGGTACACAGGAGTCCAGGCCAGAAGATCAGAGATCCGAACAGATACCGAAGGGAAATCCAAGTCAAAATCAGGAGACGGATCCAGGGTTGTCAACATGCAGAATCTAGCAGGAGTCCAAAGACAGGACATGAAAACAGATCAGAATGGGAACAAGCAGGCTCCGAGGTCCAAAAGGCAGAACTGGTCAGAATCAGGCAATCAGAATAAACAAGGTACGCTAGAGAACTCTTAAAAAGGCACAAGAATAATCTGGCACTGATGACTTGGAGCAAGCAGTTTAAACAGAAGCTGGAACAGGTGGATATGATGAGCGATAATGAGAAACTGGGCGGAGCTAAGCAGGAGAATGAAATGAGTAATCAAGCCAGTCAGCATTGTAACACCTATACCATGCCACTGTATGGCATGGCATTATTATGGTACTCAAATGTTAGAGTAAGCAAACGTAGTTTTATTATTTTGTTGACATATTCAACAAGTAGAGCCTCTGTTGGGATTTCCATTACATACTATTACTTAAACACTGAAGAAGGCCCAACTACTACATAAAGAATTGTGTATGCCTTGTGGAAAACAATAATTGTACACTAAATTAGAATACCATAAGTTGCTAACTGCTAGCCACTAAAGATGCTGAATTTGGCACCTGCTTCAATGTTAATTTTGTGCTAGATGAAGAAAATAATAGATTTTTAAGTAGCCAATCAAAGACTCCTTTCATTAATCAAAAAAACTGTTTATAAAGCGAAAAATTAGGGTTATGGTAAGGGACAGTACGGAGCACTTCTGACCACAAATGGTCGCTCATTACCCGGAAGAGTTTTCAGCATAGCAGTCTAAACATAAAAAATAAATAAGCAACAATAAGATTTTAAATTGTAACTGCTGTGGTCCATTAGATTATACCATGCTGTACAACACTGTTCTGTAATTATTTTACTATTTTAATAATAATTTAATAATTATTTTACTCAATACTTCATATTAAGAGAATTTGGGTAATTCAAAGTTTACCAAAGCTATCTGGAAACATACAAACCTTCTGCAGATAAACTGCTTTGTTCTAAATAGCAATAAAAAACATACCAGTAATTTAAACTTGTCCAATTTTATCACATTTATAACAAATCTAAGATAACCTAATCAATTGTAAAAACGACCATGGAAAACACACACCACATAGGTCAGCCAGAGAGGATAGGGATAAAGTTGTGAGGGAGTTTAAAGCAGGGTTACACTGAAAAACAATCAAAAAGCTTTGAACATCTCACAAGTCACTGCTTCATAGTCATCTGAAATTGTAAAGAGTGTATCTGTATGTGCCAACCTATGTAGATGTTATTGTCCAAAATACTTGATAACTGAGGCATTTAGCAGAAGCAGCTTGGAAAGGCTGGAGAGCTTCAAAATTCAATTAGGAGAGTTTTTTCCTAGACATGCTATCATTTCTTTAATCCACATCTTTGGTGTTTATCAAATAATGGGTGAACGTCTGCTATGAGTGAAAGGGTTATCTTTTTAACTATGAGCAAGAGGTCTCCACATTGACAAACGTTGGTAGCAGAATAGCACATTGGCTAAAGTTGATCATGTAGATAGTACCCAACGAAGGGCAATGCCAAAGAAAGGTTGCTAGAGGCTGAAAAGACTTGAGATCCGAGCAAAAGTGTTCACCCTCTAGCTCATCTACATATTTGAACAATTAGCCAGAGCAAGTGATGGAAAGATTTACAGTAGATCCTAGAATACTAATGTGTTTGTTTTCATACAAAATCTGGACCTTAATATGCTTTTACTCTTTATACACAGAGTTACTGAGCTCAAGCTATTTAATTGGCAAAGATATACACTGTCTGTAGATCTTACTGTATCTGATGAATAAAAGCTTGATACTGAACCATTTTACCATTTCTATTCCATATAATTTCACAAATTGAACTACTCATAGGTTTTATTTTTTGGAGAGAGTTCAAACTTAATGGATTTGATTATTTAAGACTGTATCGACCTGCTGCTTGAAAAAAAAAAAACTCATTAACTTTGTGTCGTTCTATTTTTCCTTGAAAACAGTCTAACGCCATCTGATTAGTCTGTTGATTACAACATCTAAGAAGTAATTAGAGCCGCTGGAGCATTCAAGGTCAAGTCGACTCTCCCTGTCACCTCCTTAACGTTACGTGAAACCAGTAATAAATTCTGCTTAATGGAGTGACACAAGGCATCGCAGTGGGCCTGACCAGACGGGTTTGATCGTGACCACTGAGCCGGAAAGTTGGTGCTGAGCAGCAGAAGGCACACCGGGAGCCCTCCTCTATTTCAATGCCGTGGCCTGACAGTCAGCGTTTTACTGATGGGGACCTAATAAGGCACGGCATGCGGTAACCCTGGTCCATGCCTGCTGACAGCCTGCGATAACCCCCCTCCCACTTACCCGGCCCCCTCCTATACCCCCTACTATTACAGGCCTCTGCCTGCACCACCCTGCTTGAACTATCAGCCGGTCCCTTCATCATGGAGGCCCAAATGTCTCACTTCATTGGACCCAACTTTGACTATTATCCTCGAAGGCCACTGCTTGTGTCAGATTGACTTAATGGTAAAGTCTATCCAATCAAATTTAGGGGACAGCAGTGGTATGCTAGGAATGGGACTGATGTTTCGGCTGAGCAGTTGAAACTGTCCTTTTACTTGTTTGGAATAACATAAGCTGTATATTTTTATATCTGTTTCCCAAGTTTGTAAACCCCAAAGAGTAATTTTGCACAGAAAAAATAGGAAAAAGCAGTTAAATATTTAGGGACAGTGTCAGACATTGAAATACCTACTAAGCATTTAAAGAAACTATCATAATTATTTCAATTGACAAAAACTTGTACTCCCATCACACCAAATACACGTGTAGTTTCTAATTTGTTTTTAACTAATTTTATTAACCCTAATGACATAGTGGCACTTTTTTTTGTGCTAAGAAAATTTGCCAAAACAAAGTAGAAGCAACAATGCTCTAAGCATGAGACAGTCAAATCATTAGCCTCTTTTGCATTGCCACTCAAAAGCCATGGCTTTTTAGATGCCTGCTGCTTTTGAAAGCCTGGTCACATTTCTACTCACATTTGCATGGGTAAATTTCCTTTCAAGGCACTTTATTTTTCCTGGAACTTGTACCCTCTAGAGACCAAGTACTTTCCAGGCTTTTTAAGGGTGGTTTGTATGTCCCTTCTGGGATTTTTTTCCACCAGTAGTGGCAGTAACCATTGACGGTCTACTTTTTAGACCTTATCTTTGATACCCTTCTTATGAAATACATTTTTCACTGTGGAAGTAAACCTTAAAACCTTACCTGTGATTATGTAATTTGCTTGTCAAGAAGTAGCCTACTTTGAAATTAGAGTTGAAAGGGTTAGAGTCCCGGATTCATGCTAGTTTAGACTACCCTTGGAGCTGGCATATGTAGTGTGATCTCCAGATAACAGCAGGTGTAATGTGGCCTGTCCATATATTGTTACCCATTAATGAAAAGTCAGTGTTTTTGGAAGGATAGTACACATAAAAACTTCATCTGTGTAGTCAATTGATCAAGAATATGATACTTTTTTTAGAGTGGCAGACTCCCTCACATGGACCAGTCTGATTGCAAGCATAGTTGAGTTTACCATGCGGTAGTACAGTAGGAGTGGGAATACCAAAAGAACAGTCAAACCCGGCCAGGGGCTTGTGGATTTACAGAGGCCTCTATTTATTTGTAGTGACTGAATGTGAATATACGAGGAAAATAAAGTGAATGAATGACGTTAATGAGGTATGTGGTTAAAAACCGCTAGTTCTGGAATACATAATGTAATGTTTCCCAGGTTAATAAAAAGATTCTGAACTGTTTTGGTTTTCATGTATACCAAATTTAGTATAGTGTAAACATTTATGTACATTTAAATAAAATTTCTTTTCACAATTCTGTGCTGACAGGGCTGTAAAAGAGATAAGAAGTCTGAAGCTCTCTGTCTGGTTTGATGGAACCCTTCCATCGTCAAGTTTATTGCCTAGATCAACAGGAAAGAAAGCTAATGAATTACTTGGGATTCCCTCTGTTGAAATTCTGGGGCTTTAAATCCCAGGGCTTTCAGTGAAAATTGGTTAAGTTTCTAAAAAAAATATATTAAAGAATACCTCTAAACAGACATTTCAGTTTGGATTCAGGCAGCTGCACTGGAATGTAAGTTCTCCTAAGCATTTATGCAGAAATGCACACACCAAATAACTATGAACTGCCCAGTAGTTAAGATTAGACACAAAACTTTGCCTAAATAACTACAGGCTATTTTCTGACTGCTATTCTGGACATACAAAGCTACAGTGCTATTGTTAGTTGGTGCATAAACAGGTAGTGGAAATTTATTCTTAATACTGTATGTTTAATGTTAAGTTGTATTGATAAGTGACAGAGCTATTTAATTTTTTTCCCCAGCACTTTTCTCCATTATAGTTATGTTGCATAACTTATTTAGTTCAGGTAATTCCATCCCCATGTTGCTCTGACTGTGTAAACTTTCTTACAAGGTATTTTTGATATGTTCAGTACGATTCGATAAATCATTTAACTATTCCAATGGATTGTGCTAGTTCTACTTAAAATGTATTAATTCTTTAACAATTTCCTAAAAGCCAAAAAATCTGTGTCCATACAACACAACTCAACAGTAGCCTCTAAAGGATAAACTCATCCTGCCATGTTAAAGGAACCTTAAATTTCTCTGTGTATTTTTGTTTCTTTATGGTTTCCTCAACAAGTGTTGAATCTGCACTGGGTTATGAATACAGAAGGCAGCAATAACACATTATCTTTACCCGATAACATCTGTTTGCACAGGAGACTTGGCTGAATATCAAGTGCAGTCGGGCATGAGGTAGGTGGATGTAAAGATTGAGCCACATTTCAAGCAAGTGCTAATGAATGTAAACATTGCTGTGATAAAGACAAGGCAGCATGAGAAAATGTGTCCTCTGCACAGAGGGTAATGCATTCCAACTTTTCTTCAAGGGTCCCTCACCTGCTATATATAACCAGTGCGTGGCGCAAAAAAGGTTGGGGACCGCTGTAGTAGAGGACGCAAAGGCGTCTCAAGTAGCAAGCATGCTCTGTGTTTACGGAACTAAACCTGGATGATAGCACTCAAGCTCATGTTTTATTTCTTTTCCAACTGGAGCCACTGGATTAACAACACAATCTTTATAAGAAGATCAAAAATAAATACAGCTCTCCACATTATCATCCGCCATGTTTGTTTTTCACCCTGCTTCTGCTTTTGCGAGACTCAGAATAGGGACCTTTGTTGAGTATTAATGACGTTCAGGTCAGATGAATGTGACCATTTGAAAAGATCTGGTGATCGTCTAGTATTCAAGTAAACTAAGACTTCTCCTTGAAAATGGTTTTAATATCCTGTATGTTATAAACTATTTTGTATCAGTTTTTAGCATAGCCTCATTTAGTCGCTTGTTGAGTGCTGCCTCATAAGAAAGGGAAGGAAATGAAAGGTGTGAAAAAAAAAAAAGCAAGTAATTGTTGTGTCAAAGTTTAATGCTGGTTATGTGTCCTTTTAACCCCTTAGGGATAAAATACTTGAACTGGTTAAAGATGACCTGCACAGTACGGCACAGTACAATTCCTTGCCCTTTAGGGGCTGGTTTTTCAGCCATGTAAGAACTTTTTTTGGATCTGGACAATTTTAAGCCTGCATCATGTAGTATACAGGGTAACGAGGGGCTATTAGCCTCTAACGACCATCTCCCAATTGGGAATTGTATGGTCTGATGAAAACCAAACAAGTTTGAAATTCAGTCAGCCCTTGTGAGGTGATTGTGAACGTATCCTGCTATTGAAGTAGAGTAAAAGCTAATTTACCTAAATCTTGCGTCTTGCACATGTGCAAACAAGGGAATTCTGCTCTACTCTGACTTTCTTTTTTACATTTTAAATAACACTAGTTAAAGATCAAATATTAAATGACTTAAGAGCGGCTCCCCCTGACGTCTTATATCTGCAACAGAGGTGACTTAAGCAGGGAATTAAATGTCAAATTTTTTTTTGCCAGTGGACTGTTCGTCCAGAGAGACGAGACTCACGTTTTCAGCTATGTACTATGGTTGAAAAGGAACCCCCTTGCGTTTCAAACCAAGTTGAATGCAGGGTTTTGCGAACCCAAATACTGAATCAGATAAGAAAACTATCTTGTTCTCGTCAAATCACAATAGCCGCCCACGGAACAGCTGGGCCCAATTGACCATGACCCATTGAATCGGCTTCTTTTTGGAGCTGTGCTGCTGTCTGTCTGAGCCACCGCTGCAGTGATACCCGCCACAGTATGGGGGATGGCCTTGCCAAGGCTGTTGTAACTGACCCACAGATCTGCCTTTGCTGTTTGCATCAGAATAATTTAGGTCTCTCTGGGAGCTGCCTGTTGGTTGTGGTTGTGGATGGGGACTCTATTTCCTGAATTAAGTCCACTCAGATTCCCGGTCTGAACCTAAAGCTCCAGTCACACCTTGACGAATTTTCCAGCGCATCCCTGATGTCCCACAATCTCCTAAACGCCGGTATACGCTGAACTTTCAATGTATTTTTTAAATTTTGGGCGTATACATAGAGTACTCATAACGAGGCTAGAATTTATGTCTAATGACAGCCTAACTTATGCAGCATAATGCCCATGAAATTTCACAAGTCAGTGTCCTGAGGGGAGCACCAATGCACCCGGAGGCGCCCAGTCTGCATAAAAAAATGTCTTTGATTGTGGCATTAACACAGCTGCTGTTGACTGCCTGCTAAAAAAAAGAAAATAGAATTTTTAAATAAAAATAAAAAGAAAGAAGGTTTGCAGTCAAATCAGATTCTGCGTCATGTCTGCTGGGAAGTTTGTTGGCTGTGGCCAACTTACCCATAACTCATCCAACGTATGCCAGCATTTTTGCCAGATTTCATTGTACGTCAGGCATACACTGGCTAAATTGTCAATGTGTTAAAGGGGTTTTTCCCTCGTCATCTCAATTACACTGAGTCAACTATGGGGAGTGGCAGCCTAGTGGTTAGGGCATAGGGCTTTGAATTCTGAGATTCTGATTTCAAACTCCGACTCCCACAGACTGCCACTCTGGCTCCCTGAGCAATACCCTTGACCCCACTCAGCTCCCTGGGCGCTGCACAATGGCAGCCCACTGCTCCCCAAGGGGTATGACAATAAAGTTGAATTCTATTCTAACTAGTAAAACAAAATGTTCCCCTGTTTTCATCTGGTGCTGAATAAATACTCTGCTTGGCTGAGAAATAGGTACAATAGATAATTTTACATGTGCTGTTTGTGTTTTAACTGAAAGAAGCTTTCTGACTCAATTGCTGATGGTTCTGAACTGTTCCGAACTGAATGCTAATGCTCACTGAGCCTGACTGAACGATCCATGCTGTGTGTTACTGTCTGCTTAATTTCTCTTTTTCCATTGTTTTGGAGATTTAGAATACTTTTGGACAGTTGGACTGGCTAGCATCATTAGCTCCAAGCTATACCTCATTGCCGGCCACAAGATAGAGTTCTCTAACCCCTTTATTGTAGCTGGTCCTGCCCCTGAACCAGACTTTCTGGTACAAGCTGAACTAACCCCTTCTTTCCAGTTTCACTTTTTAATGATGATAATTGAACTTTTTTAATCTCAAATTGAGGAAATTCACTCTCTGCATTTTACCCATCCTCTGTGGGAAGTGGGCTGCCATTGTTGGGGGTTAAATGTTAAGTGCAGGTCTCAAGGGTCTTGCTCAGGTACCCAGAATGGAGGCTGGGGGAATCAAACCAGGCACTTGCAACCTTTTCAGAGCACAAGCACACTACTCTAAACACTAGGCCAACACTCCCCTAAAGATATGAATGAATGTGAATTGAACCAAAACCTTCTGATCTGGAGTCAGATATGTTACTGTAGCACCACAAGGCCATCAGCGACCTTCTGAATACTTGGTCCTTCTACCATGCCTTTCTGACAGTTGGTTGAAAAGACAACATGATTTATGTTCAAACAAGTTTTTTTTTTTTGTTTGTTTGTTTTTTTAACCTAAACTTGCCCAGTTGGAATGACAAACAGAATATTCAGCCACAGTTGTATTCATATATTTTTAAAAACAAATAATGAGTATGGCTATGGCTAAGCCACTTCAGCCTTTGACCTCTAGCCTCAGTTGACCCTCATTAGTCAGGCCCACACACATCATGCGTATGAGGCGGAGGTGTAACTTCAGGCCGAGTCTGAACAATCCATCTCTGCCAGCAGCCTAATCAGCTATGCAAATTTTTCATAAAAAAATAAATAAATAAGGATTATAGGATTTGAAACTTCATCAACACACATAAATAAAAACAAGACACTGGCATATGGGAAATTTTAAGTTTCAGAACATCTATTTAGAACAGATAAAAGTAATAGTAATACTTTGCTGGAGAAT